>NC_037592.1:40699759-40794358 GCF_003073045.1 Pomacea canaliculata | reverse complement strand
TTTTAAAGGCAGACATTTTCACAGAATGACACCGCACTAAGCACTATGACTGGACGCATGTACGCGATCCCGAGCAAATTCAATAACAGAACATATCAACTTAAATAAACACCGAAACAAATAAATGAAAAAAGATGAAAAACAAAACAAAAACGGCAAATGAAACGTAACTTGTTTCCTGAACAATGGTTCTCTCATTCTTCCAGTCATCTTCTGGTGTTTTAAATTATCGTATTACAATCAAAGGAAACATAACCCTCTAGGTGGAAAGACCTCGTTGGGCTAGCAGTGTTGTGACTTTCTGCATTCATGTTGGTCCAATCATCCCAAGCATATACCGCCGATCTAACCGCGTTAACCCCCCGCTTCTGAGAACAAATCCCCAGATTGGCATCGTGGTGGTGTTCTGGTAGTGGAATAATCCAAAGCAAGGTAGACAAAGGACGACTTTCACAAAGAAGAAGGAGAAGAGAACGCAGATGGTTGGCATATATATATATGTGCAGGGAGAGGAAAGAAAAAATCTTCAAGAGCAGGAGAGAAAAGTTGTGTATGCGGGGGACGAAGAGAAGGACGTCTTTACTTCAGAGCGATACAAATTAGTGGATTCAAGCAAAGATAGTTTGTGAGCTGGGCTGGACGAGGAGAGAAAAAGAGGAAACGCTACTCAGCAGTGACACAAATCAGTCTTATTTCAAGCTGGCCTCCTGCTGTCATGCTCCACAACATCAACTCTTGGCAGTAATACAAATACAGACGTTTTAGGCATGATGCACATTATGCAAGCTGATAAGTGTACAACCTGTATATTTATGGCACCAAACGGTCAACAGTATTATTATAAGAAATACGTAGTGATGTTTGGCAGAAAGCAATGAATAATACTGGATTGTTAAACGTGTGTCTTGCTTTATTTTGAGGCCGAACATACATTCACTCGAGACATCATCTTCAACATTAAATTGTCACTCAGAGACAACAGTACAGAATGGTAAGCTGACACAAGTTGTCACACAGTTGAATTACCAGACCAAACTGTTCGTTGTCACCAATGTCTGTGCACGGCGTGAACAGAGACCTTTGTTGCAGGGGTACAGTGTATATGAGTGAGGACTAACTCAATCTTACCAGACATATTACGCTTTCTCTGGATCGCAAGACAGTCGGAGAGAAGGAAAAAGACAAAGTGATGGCTTTACCCAGCAGGCAACAACACAGGCCAGCTCAGAAAAAACACAACAGGAAAAATGCAAAGAATATCTGTGATATAGTAAAGCAATATAGCCTTCTATTACACTGAAGTTCCTCCCTTCCGGATCACAATCCGTAGAATTAGAAGCAATTGATAATCTGTTTTCACAATATGCAGCAAAGCGTCAACCGAAGGAGCCCACCTAGCCCTCACAATCAAAAAGTGAGCCAGATAAGTGGGTATGCTCGTCATTCCAAAAGTAGTTCAAACACTATATTCATAAGTATAGTTCATATTCAAACAATTATAAAAAGATTTATTTTTTTTTTTTTTTTTTAATAAGAAGCAAAATAACTAAAAAGCACAAACTAATGTTCGCTTATTTACCCAGCATTAAAACGACTCTCTTCTCTAAAGGGTGCTGTCGATAATATTAACGACGACGATATGACAATTTCGTTTTTACCCTTTGTCATTAGACAGATCGTGAGCCCACAGAAAGTTATATCAGGAAATGCCACTTCAATCTTCATGTCGCACCAGTGCCGTCACGTCTTTACGCTGCATCCCTGTACGGTATACTAAATTAGATAAGTTTCTTTTCTTCTAAAAACACAACAAATATATTCCTCAACCGATTATCCAACACAGTTTCATGCAAAACGAGTGAGGACAGTAAGTGAAAGTAAATAAATTATAACACCAACCTTCTATAACTGTTCGGTGTATTTTATCACGTCTGCTTTACACGCAGAAGTCCGCGAGTCGAACCTCGCCAGAACTCTGATATTTTTTTTCCTTAATTTTGTTAGCCCTGGGAGTGCGCTGAGCATGAAGTCCGTAGGTATTGTGTGGAAACCCTTCGAACACCTGAGAATATGCTTTTTTACTTATTGTTATAACTATGTATTGTCCGTCTCGTATTTGACTACTCCAGTCTTTCTCTAGCTTGTTAGGTCAAGTGTTGCGCTTGCTGTCGCAAGGAAAAAGCAGCCGGGAGAACCGGAGGATAGATTTGATGTACATACTAACGTGGTATTAGCTGGTATGAACATCAGCAAAGCACTTTTGAGGACAGACATGACCTCATGAGAGCGACTCCAAGCCAGGCATGACACTCAACTAGTGTGTTGTGTGTGACTGCGTCACCGACACGAAGACTCCGCCCACGTCAATGAATAACACCTGCAACACCAAACATCAATGCCGCTACTCCTCCACACATAGATATATTAACATTGTTGAAATTAGACTAAAAAGCCCAACTTTCTGTCCCAATTAATTTTGTTATGTTAATGAATTGTTAAACTACATTGATGGCCCAGGAAGAGGGGAGTGGGAGAAGAGAAATAAAGCAAATTGATTTCCTTTGATTAATGCACATGTCAGCAAAATATGTCCGTTAGCGATTGATCGTTCCTTCGATGTCAGTAATGGCTTCAGGCCTTGACGTGGCAGATGGAGCGACACTGAAGAGAGAAACGAATTGAACCAGTGGACTGCAGACAATCATTCCAGTCACTTACATGATCAACGACTGCACCAACAAATGCAAGGCTTCTGTATGTACACAGTGTCTCTGAAACACCTGAAAACGGTGATGGTGTTGACAATGACACCTGGGACAGGGGATAGCCCATCACGGTTGATTGACATGCGTTCATTTTGACGGCTGAGCGACAGCGACACTTTTACGCTGCACTCAACTGCACGTGTGTCTAGATTGAAATAAAGCTAATCTGAACCATTTTTTACTTAATTTTGGTCGTGAAGGAGGATGCTCGGATCGAAACTGGATGAAGTCTTTCGTTATGACTAATAGATACGGACACTAAAACAAACCATGCAGGGGACTGCGTCAGCGCTCGTATCTTTTCTCATAAAAACTACTGTTCGTGTGATCCGCACAATGAGATGACGGGGAATAGAACTATCAAAGACACATTCAAAGTGTGTTTTAAAAGAATAGCTGCTCACGCCAGGAAAACTTCTGATTATCAGTCCCATGCATAGAAATATTAAATAAACACGACCTTTAGCCAGCAGAGAAGATAATGCTTACTTGCGTATTCATAACAGAACATGAAATTTCCGACTCTACTGGCATAATAGCTACCTGAAGTTTACGAAATGAAATGTTAAGCGAGCTTGGCGTTCACTTGGCTCAGAGCTGAGTTGACATGAAGTGTGCTGAAGCATGTATAGTTGGAGTTTTAAAGAAGACCAAGGGGAAGTGAAATTATGGGTATTCTGATGACAGGACTTCCTGTGTATAACCCAGGCAGTTCATCCCACTAAATCAGAGTAGGGAAAGTCTCACAGAGACTAGCTTCCAGCGTCAGTACAGATTATATTTTGGAATTCCCTTAATTAGCATTTGCATAACAACCGACGAGGAAATTCTTCCGCTCTGCTGTAAATTAACTCTGATAATGCACGAGATATTGTTGCTGAGTGCAGACAGGCAAAGTCACAAACAGAGCATAGTAAGTTATACATTATAGCGATTTTCCTGAGCCCTTTGCAAGACGCCTTCAATTATGTGGTCTTAGAAAAAGATTATGTGCCGCAAGATATGTAACTCTTGTCAAGAAAAAAATGTAGGTGTGCAGCATTGATCTCCCTTGCGGTGACATTTTATGAGATGTGGTATAAGGTGACCAGACGTCCCGCTTTTGACCTCGTGTCCCGCCTGCCTATCGGCGGACGCCAATGTCCCGCTTTTTGCTTTCTGGCAAGTCCATCAAATGTCCCGTTGTCTTTAAAAATCCACTTTTATTCGCGTTCTTTGACGGTGACGACACCATCATCGGCACGTGTCCCGCTTTCGCCCCCGAAACGTCTGGTCACCTTATGGTAAGATAATAATAATGAGGATTTATATAGAGTTTTTCGAAAGAACGCTTTGCATAACTCATACATAGACTAAATCATCAGCAACCATCCGCACATATTCGCATATAACAGACACACGCACTTCTACATACACTCATACACAAAGTAGATTGCAGACAACATCTACATGTTCACTTCTGCAACATACAAAAAATAGATTGTACACGCTCAGTTCTACAACATACACTAAGTAAATGAAAGAAACACGCTGTACACCTCAGGGTCAGGACAGGGTAGCAGGGAAGGCGTCGCCCTGAAAAGATGCGCGTGTCAGTTTGGACTTACATGATTTTAACTTAAAGAGTTTTGTCCCTTCGCCTCACAGGCTGAGGGGTTCGGACCATCGGCTTTTCTAAATCTTGCTTATGTTTCTTTGATCGCGCTTTGATTTGAATAAAAGTGTTGGAACTGCATGTTTACCTCTGCTTCTGCTGCGTTTTCTTCCTCTTCTGGTTTGAAGCTGGACTGTAGTGCAGACTGTTTGCATCTATTGGCTGGAGTCCACTCCGTCTGCTTCACTCGCTTCAGTAGCAACCTTGAGCTGCACTGAGTAAACTAAAGCGATGATCATACTTTTTCAGTTTCGTTGACAATATTTCTTCGTATTCTAAGGGTTTCTTATTATCTTTTTAGTATTCTCCTGATGTCACCAACCTTATTCTCTGGTGTCTTTACCGTTAGATGTACAGTGATCGCCCCTTACTGCCGCAAGCCGCGAGTCCTCGCGCTGTTCTTCCGTCTACATATTTGTAATTATTTTGTGATTTTGTTCAGCGCAGTGAGTCCGCCTTGGATCAGACATTAAGTTATATAAATTTTCAATTATTAATTTTATTTTCTGTATTTACTATTTTTATATAACTATTTATAAAAAATGAGGAAATAAAGAGTTCTGGTCTGATGCCTTATCCTACTAAGAAATGTTGTCGAGATCTTCACTGACGAACATGGAACCTCAGTGAAGACAGCTTTTTAAAAGGCGCTTTGAAAAAATAGATGCCCACACCGATACAAATTAGTAGTAACCATCCATAGAAACAAAGTCTGTTCAGTGTGAATTAAAGCTTGGTCTTGAAAACGTTTGACGGCTAAGCATATACAACTTTGCAGTGTAGTTATAACGATGGCTAACTAGAGTTTACTAGACTACTAACCTATATATATACATCCGTGACTAGACTTATTTAGGTCAATGTAGGCATCATGTTAGGTCGCATTAACGTACTCAAATACAGGTAGACATAAAGATATAGGGTATATGAAGCATAAGCTGCGATAATATTGGAAAGAGAGAAGAGTTGGTGAGAGAACGAGTATATATATTGGTCAACTTTGTGCTGATGAGTACCTTTAGTAATTTAGCTCTTAAATATGTATAGTTCATAGTCTGCAAGTAAGTGCCTAGACATTTTTGTCAGGTATAGGAACCGAGCTCGCACTCTCATTCTATCTGGGATTCTGACATTAGTATTGTGTTAGTGTTTCAATATAATGAGCTCAACAGGGTGTGGAATAAATCATTACTGATTGACCAGAGTTGCTCATTATTGACATTAATAGACAATGACCTTCTATAAATATTTACATATAAAACATAAAGACAAATGACAAATCTTTACGAGGGTAACAGAAAAAAGCAAAATTTTTTTAACTTCTATAGCCTCGATGTAAGTAAAAGAAACTAAAACACTGCCACAAAGATAGATCTTGACGTCCTAATTGACAGGGACTAAATTGTTTCTAACTAGTGAATAGGTAACATGTTTACATGCTCATGTTGCCAATGTTAGTATGAGATGGGAAGGAGGGGAGAGTAGTGGCTGTGTAGAGCGTGACATTAGCTGTGAGGACGCATGAAGCTCAAACTGTTTCCAGTCAGACAATAGCCACACTGCACGCTGCTCACCGTGGTTAGAGAAGTCCCTGACAAAGTGTGGAGAATTGTGTGGAGAAATGCCGTGCATGCAGATCATCAGTCAACAAAGACTTCGTACTCTCGAAATAGCAACCTGGCGACCTGTCGACCTCTTCAACCCATGAACCTTGCTGGAACTCAGAACCTCTGACTGCACTTGGATGAAAAAAAAAGTTCAAATTTGTGAAAAAAGAGTAGACTGGTCAAATCGTTTAAAAGTGTTGAAATTTTTTAATCGCAAAAATATTTACGATAATTGAGGACCACACTCTCAAATGAAAATCCATTTAAGCCTGTCGATGTTATTTAAGGTAAATCTCAGAAGCAGGTGAACGTTTATCAGATGTGGTCTACAAAGATCTGGTAAAACAGAAAAGCCGTTCAATATTCAAGGAAATGGGCTTTTTGATCAAATAGGGGAAGGTTAAGGGGAAGGCTAGAGGGGGATTCAGTTTTATTTCTTCTCTGTTTGCTGCAGTGAACCCTGCAATAGGTCAGATTAGAATTCCCTCCCAACTCACCAAGAACATTTTGGTTTCAATGACACCCACACTGATTAAATCCCTGTCAAATTATACAACCCTGATCATTTTCATATATTCTAATTTTCTTTCTTTAATGTCTTTAGTTTATAGTTAAGTTTTAGTTTTAGTTTCCTTTCCTTACATCGAGGGCTAGGTGTAAAAAAAGCATAAATTTGCTCATTCTGTTACCCTCGCAAATAAAAATTTGTCATTTGTTATTTGATAGTGGCGTGTGTTCACTATGTTTTGAAAAACTTCAGTTCAGCCTTGCAATAAAACATATACAGCTTTCCACCTACACCCGCCATCTCCCACCCTGGGTTGTGTTACAGCAGCAAAGAGTAACAAGAGTGTGCCACGCATACAACCAGCGGTGTCTGGGTTTGCGCAGTCAGTTAAATTGAGCTCAACCCGGGTGGTGATCTGGTGGTCTGGCTTCTGGTGGTCTGAGCCAGACCACCTTGTAGTTAAACACTGAGTGACAAGTTGATGGCACCGTAAAATCTAGGAATGGATCAGGTGTAAGGATGAGTTTCACTAATTCCAGTCTCCGTTAATTTTTTTTGTCGTTGTCATCATTCATCATCGATTTGAGCTCGACAACCATATGGCGCCGATCCATATTTTATAAGTGTCCTCTTTATTAAATGTGTGGGAGTGTTATCCTCGGTATTTGTTTGATGGTGTGATATGTCGCAATGTTCAATATGTAATGGTAAATATTGTTTGCGTGTCTTGTATTATACAATACTTATATGTATGTGTGTACTTATATGCATAATGTATGTTTTCTTTAAGTATCCTGACTAAAGTCTCTTTTCCTTTCCGTATTTGCCGAAATTAAATACCTTAAATGTACACTGAAAACACACCTCTTCATGAAGTATTACTCATACCAACAACAATTACACCATGCTCGTCCTGTGTCACACCCTTCCCACCATAGCCGCTAATTGCTTGTCGTCCTCTTGCAAAATCGCAGTACTCCCAGTCCTTGTTACTTGGTTCCTCTTTGCGTTTTCTGTATTTGTCTTTTATTTGTTACCAGTCCGAAAATAGCCGTGGCTAACAAAATGTAGAAATACTGAGTTTATCTAAAAAATAAGAACAATAAAAATAAAAATAAGAATTTGTTTATTGGCCAAGTGACACTTCACTCGAAATTAGACTTGATGATAGAAGAGACAAAACAAAAGAAAAAATAATCAGGCCTAGCCTCTACGTATGCACATACATACACCCTATCACTCTTCCTCGATTTCTTTCTCTTCCACACTCAGATTAAGGAAAATCTCACAAGCTTTGGTAGTTCAAAACAGGTTCGTGCGTCTTTAATATTTGTCCTCTGGGCGTCAGTAGAGACCAATAAAATACTTTGTGTCCTTTCTACACTCTCCACCAGGTGGGTAGAGCAGGCCAATCGAAATTTTAATGATAATAATAATAACGACGACAACGGCTAGTGTGAGCTTAACAAAGAACATTGATGACTATGGGATAGTAAAGAGACAATGTATGACCTACACTTAAAGCGAGTATAATCGTGCCATTGAAAAGCTTCAGCAAAATGTTTTGTTGGGCGATAACATTTTGGTTTTAAAACAAACTAAATAAAATTAAACAATGTACAAACAAACTTTAAAATAAACTTTCAACAGTTTTATAACAGGAAACACGTTGAAGCGAACTTTAAAACAGAAAATCGACACTGTCAGTGCGTCTTTAACACAATAAAGAGTGATGAAGGGACCTGCCGCAAAACACTTGACCTCCGCGTATATTTTATGTTCCCCTTATCTATTTTAGAAGATTTATTATGTATCTGTGGTCAGTAAAACGCAATTAGTTCTCAGGTCAACGAACGCAGTGTAAAGGCGGTTAGCACCGGAGCCGGTGGCGCCAGGCGGACTGTTTCGTCACGCGGTGACATGAATACCTGGCAGCCATCTTTGTCACCTGCTTGTTTACTCGCATGTTAATGATGGGATTTTGTCAAACATTCAGTGCAAGTACAATATTCCCGGTGGTTAAAGCGGCAGCAGGGCTTAGTTTGTTGTCTCCTGCCTTTAAATGTCAACGTGATGTAGTTGCCAAATCATCCAAAACTGTATATATTTGCAACAATCACAAAGAATACTTTTCTTACAATTTTTGACGACCAACCCTACTGCACACACATTATATACAAGGTAAATACAAACACCATGTGCACGCTTCTAGTCATGACAGTGTCGCAGTGAAGTCTTTGTTCTTGAAATAAATGCGTCTTAAGTACATAAAATATATTGTGCAAATGCTAATAAGTCAGCTGATTATTGTTTTAAACTAGTTATTTATTAAAAGCCTTTGCAGTTAATGAATTAGGAGCGTGGTTGTGCTGATTAATAATAACTATGCTGTAAATTACTACATCTCATGCTCAAACGAGTCAAAACGGTTTCTTTTTCTCTAACCGCTCCACCCCTCCTGTCTTCCCTCACTCGGGAAGACAGGTGTTGACAATTAGTAGAGGCCAACAACTGTTCTTTCCGCAAAGTTAAAGGTGGAAGACCAGATACAAGCAGACGATGCTGGACTCTTTCACTTTCATTGTTTTTGCTTTGTATGTGCTAACCACCATTTTGATTGTATATTTTCGTAAGAGCAGGCAACTGACAGAGACTTTGTCAGACCCAGAACTTCTTTTTTGAAAGATGATGGATGATTGATGTCGCTCTTCATCCATGTCAGTAAAGCTGAAATCGTACAAGATGTTCAGAGTGAAAGGATGCTATCAACTAAAGTACTAAACCACGTTTACACGCTTGTCTGGTTGCGCACGGCACTGACTGCTAAACGCTGATTGGATGTTGCCATAGGACACCGAGCTTTATTGTACTGCTGATGCTTTAACCACTCATCTATACCCTCGGAATAGATTGACGATGACAGTGACGATGAGATGTACAACTGTACGATCTGTGTGAGAGCTACTCCCATCGTCATGTGCGGCTGTAGATGATCTCTAAAGACAAACAATAAACAGTTAAAGACTTCAGGTTATCGCCCATGTCGTTTAAGTCAGTGCAGAAATTAAGTCGTCCACCGACAGGCACGTGGGTCAACCAATAATTAGGCAACTATGTCGTAAACACTGGAATCATTAAAAACGATTGACTGCTTGACTTTATTAATCGCCGTCAGAGACAGAAATAACGGTAAAGGTGAAGTCTGGAGGATCAGGTTCACGGACCCACGTAACTGTGACGTCAACGGATTCTACAACATCTACAACGGCGACTGTCAACCGAAGTGCGAAGTACTTGATCTTTGTTTAGTATATGGACTGCACAGGATTCTGAGTAACACTTCGAAGAATATTTTGAAAACCGTATTTCGATTTCTTTTACCTATGTGGATCTTTCTCCTACAGAAAGCTCTCATCCACTCAGACGTCTAAGAGGGCGATGCCACTATCACTATCATGCTGTAAGGATTTTTTTTTTGCGAACCCTGACTTCTTTTTAATTCTTCAGACTTTTTTTGCTGCTGATGCCAGTGTGGAGTGGAATCAATTTTGCCGCGCGGCTTTTTCCGCTTTGGCTCCTATTCACCAGGGACAGAGTTGTCTCCTCGTAATCGCTCTCCTGGAAAAGAGCACGCACGGTTTCCAGCTGCTGCTGATGTCTGGGAGTCGCAAATGGAAAAAAAACGGTCAAAGTTTGACGTCAAAGACGGTTGGAAATGGTCGTCTGCACTCTTTTCTCTCCACGAAGTCATTTCCTTCTGACCCGCTCTGATCTGTAGCTGCTTCTGCACAAACAGGAATGGAAGGGAGCTCAGCCATTTGCATTTTGATGGTGAAAATGCCGCCAACAGATGTCAACTGCACGCCAGTCTGGCACGGACAGCAATCACGTGATGACGTAGGTCCGTCCGCCATGTGTGTGTGTGAGGGGGAGAGGGGAGGGGTCGCCAGTTTGGACACGTCCCTTGTGTGAAATTAGGTCGACATCTTGGCCTGCACACCACTCACTTTTACAAAAATAATGAATGGGTGTCGTGTGCAAAACAACGCCGAGACCTGGTCAGCAGCGGGAAACTTGTGGTAAACAAGGGCTTGTTGATCTGTCTTTGACAATGAGTGCTTTTGAGAACAGGGGAAGCATATCTGGGTGTTTGTCGGTGCGTGGACACGAGCGGGGGTTTGGTCACACGGTTACGTGAGTTTTTGCAAGTCGTTGGCTCGCACGCCCACACACACAGGTAGTAAAAACACACGGATGTAAACACACTGCACACACACACAATAACTTTTATCTATCACTCTGTCTGTCTCTCTCTGTATAGATATAACTCTTGTTAATAAGTCCTACGTACGCCTATCCCAGTCTGCGCATTCCGAATTACAGACATATTGCACTTTAACGATCCACTGCCGATGAAGGTGAAGGAAGGTGGAGACTGTTGATCTTCAGTTGTTGTTAAGATGAGCAATGGAGACGTTTGACCTTTAGCTGGTCACAGAGGTGGGAGCAAAGACAGTTTAGACGGCGGTCAGAGTGGAGCAGGTCCGGAGAAAGTACACTAAGAAGCTGCACGAGGACGTCGACAACACAGTTCATCAGATGGTAGAACAACAATGTTATTCCTTCGTTGTTCACAGATTTCCGACCCACCGACCGACTGTTTGTAGCTTCAAGCAGACGTCCAACTGATGTCCAAATGATGCACAGAAAGACGAAAGACGCAGGACATCATTCATACACCAAACAATATCAAACCTACTACGACTCATCATATATATATATACACTGTATATCAAGAAATCTCGTAAGCTCACTATCTGCACGTGCATAAAGTCGGCTTAATGTGAAGTGCTAATACAAAGGAAAAAAAAGAAAAGAACAAAGAAAAACGACCGATGGACGATAAAGCCTCCATCAAGGGGTATAATAAAATATTTGTAAGCCATTTCTTCTCCTTTCTGAAGTGGCAATAAGCCCAGCTTTCTAGACAACCTCTATACGTCTTCTTGAAAACAGTTGTGGAGTACATCTAATTAAGAAGACTGAAACATCTAGAAAAACTGCTAGGTAAAAAAAGATAGTTGTTGAAGGAAGGAAGAGGCAAAGAGTGCACAATGGTATCATTCACTACTACTTCTGTGCTGACCAACGGTAGTAAAATAAATGACATTAAAACACTGGCAAACAGTAAGATGCTATGATACACCTGTAGCCACTGAGCAACAGGTTAAAGAAATATACAGGTAATGAAAGTTACAGTAAGACATTAAATTACAGGAACATATATATATATAAAACTAAAATACTACCTAGAACTGAATTGTGTTCATGCAAAATGGTAGGAAATTGAGTACAAAAGATCAAACATAATCTTTATAATCATAACATTTCTTAATCAAAGATTAATTATTAATATAAAAGATTAATAATTCCAGAGAGCGTTTGAATTCTGCCTTGGAATCAGAACAGCGAATGTGATATGGAAGAGAGTTTCACTGTGTAGAAGCACATAAGGAGAACACACGATGTTCATAAGTGACTGTCATTGTAGAAGGAATGAATGGCGACTAAGAATGTACACAGACAAGAGATAAAAATAGAGAGGTAAGTAACCAGTAAAAATCCACAGCAGAGAGCTGAGAGTTTATAGAAAAACTCCTTTGAGAAAAATAAAAGAACTTTAATAAGTAATGCTTTGGCGTCCAGCAAATGTCTTGATGCTGCTCATGCTGCTCATTGTGTAATATAATTCTACTTGTTCGTGTATAAAATAGGCTGTAAAATGAGATTTTGTTTTACAAGCGATTACAACTCGTTTTAACTATCACCAAAGTGAAGTTTAGAAAAAAATTCATCTTTATGTCCAGCCAAAGATAGCATGATGGGGTGTTGTTGTGGACAAAGGGTTGTCTTTTGTTGTTGCTCATGGGTAGAATAATCAGGTCTGGCATAGTGTTCTGTCTGTCTGTCTGTCTGTCTGTCTGTCTGTCTGTCTGTCTGTCTGTCTAATAACTACCTATGCCTAACTGAAAGCGTTGGCATCATGATATGTACCTGAGTTGTTTGTGTGTTGTTCCTCTAAATTATTTTCTTTTCACATAAGCACTTAGTTAAACCACGAACTAGTATTGATGAGCTGCTTGCAGACGAATGTTTTCAGTTAAATACGGGAACGAGGCTGGTGTGTACAAAGCTTCCGGTTTTGCCACGCTCATCTTTAAGCTCGCCGAGACTAGCAGCGGAGAACTTGGCAAGAGGCTAAATATTGGTCTCGGCAGACAGACAGCAGTCCACCCTACACATCCATGGTTGTACACGTGCCACACTTAGTACAGCGTGATTTAGGTTTGTATAAACCTACATACAGATGATGACGAGTTTTATTTCTCTTGGGTTACAGCAGCAAATAAACTGGTTTTACAATGGAAATAAATAAATAGAGGTTAGCCTAATGCCTTGTAATGGGATGCGTCCATCCTGTTGAAATTTGAAAATAGCATGGAGAAATTTCATACTTTTTTTATTTCGATTGACGGAGAAGATATTTTTACGACTTACATTATGTGCACAGATGACCCGCACATAAAACTGTTGTGTTTTCCCGGCTACACTCTGACTCACCTACATCGGGTGTCACGTGATACTCTTATTTTGCTGCTGGTGGTCGTCGTGTTCAAACATCAGCGACGAGACGACAGAGTTAATAGTCTGTCAACTTCAGACAGATGATATGTGTTTGAACATTCGTCACACCAGAGTTTAGTTCCCACTGAAGTTAATGAAGAACTGTTTGGTCTCTTGCTCAAAGCAATTGAGTCTTTCTATTTGATATCTTG
This sequence comes from Pomacea canaliculata, assembly GCF_003073045.1. Taxonomy (NCBI): domain Eukaryota; kingdom Metazoa; phylum Mollusca; class Gastropoda; order Architaenioglossa; family Ampullariidae; genus Pomacea; species Pomacea canaliculata. Next base: position 40,780,988 of record NC_037592.1, on the reverse strand, counting down.
ATCGTGAACAGTTTTTTCTCTTCGTAAACATCCTATTTTTGGCTATTTTCTAATTGAAAATGGCGAGAAATGTTGAAAGCATCATGGGACTGCTGAACGAGTTTATTGCGATATACTGCGTTTAGACGAAAACTATTTTTTGGTTTCAATTTTCTTCAGTAATAGAAAGTCCGCGAATATCTTCGTCGGATGAGACTGTTTTGGAAGGTAACATACTTTGGAAGGTGATCAGTGTGGGATGAACAGATTACACCCGGGAAATGCACGCACACCTCATTAATCACTACTACACTCACCCACCAATACCAGATCATAATCTAGTCCAGCGGAAGTGGAGCGGAAGTAGGTAAAACAGTTTCTACACTGCTGATGACACTAGCTGTTTACAATAATCTTCTCCTGTTTCCTCTGTATTCAGAGAACTATTTTTGGTCCCTTTTTGATGAATGGGAGTATTTACCCTGAATGGATCTACCTGTACATGTTCTCGAAGTAACCCCAATGTTCAAAACCCGGGTGTTGGTGATAGCAGCGCATTAAAGAGGAGCAAGGAGTGATGGACACCCAGGGAGCAGTTACATGTTCATACATCTACACAGTTCTTGCACAGCTTTCTGGAGCTAAGTCAAGGCTTGCAGAAAAAATTTCGAATAATACTGATTTTGAAGTCCATTTAAATTAAGCGAAGTTACATGCACGATGCGAATACTATATTAAATAATTCTTAAACTAAAATTATTTAGTTCTTTAGAGTCTGTGGGTCTGTCTGTCTGTCTGTCAGCCTGTGTGTGTCTCTCTCTCTGTGTTAAACTCTGTATGGTCACTTTTCTATGTAGCAAATGGATTAACAACCCTGATGTAAGCTACTCAGGTAAAAAGGCGCCGCAGGTGTGAAAGCATTCGACTTCACAGAAGACTTTCATTCTGTGGCCATAGTCATGAAGTAGAGGATGTCTCACGTTAGCAATGGACCTGAGTACTGAAGCCTAGGAGGTTGGCTGATAGTTTAGAGGTCCATGTCCAGGTCTTGTGTATGCTCCACAACTTTTACTGTATACTTATTTGCTTAATTACTGAGCGGAGGAACTGAGACATTGAGCACACCGGGAGTACGGATGTTCCTGTCCTCATGACTACAGCCACTGGAGAACACACGAGTTGCTTAAGAGCCTGAGTGTGTTGAGTGCTTACCTTAGTACCAGAGATATAAATCCAAAACCATTACCTCTCCATGTCTCATCTTATTTATCGTTCTTAAGCTCGTTTATCTGCGGACTGAACTTTGTACTCATGCCGATGTCGGTAAGAGCCTGAAGGGCGTGGAAGACCTAGCCAGCAGGAGACATGTCCAAGTCCTAAATTGCATGGAACGTCCATCAGATAGCCATAACCTAGTGAGAGAAAATTTAAATAAATAAAAATGCTACCGATGGTGTGGACTTACGGTAATATTTATGTCTGGAACTTGATGTACAACCGGGAAATATCTATCTTGTACTTAGGGAACGCATACCAATGGGTCGTGGTGGTAGTTTGCTGAAGCCGATGAACCACTTTAGTATGTCCACAGTGTTTCCATTCATGTAATTAATGTCTTTTAACAGCCCAACGGGCAATGGGCAGCAATCAATGGTTGTCTGGATTAAGTGACAAAAGTATGTTTATGTAGTGCACAGTTTACAAAAGTACTTAGACCCAGGCATTTCATCACCAGACGAACATTAACAGAAATAACTGTGGACAAGGAATCAGAGACGAACAGGTCACCTTAGATATAGTAGAACTTTATTTATCTCCAAAACCTCTTTGAGTTGCAAGCTCGTAAATAAGACAGAGTAGTGAAGGAAGGAAAGAATGACATCCATCGCCGCTTCCATCACTGAAACCATAAACCAACCAAAACATTTGTGAGAAACCGTGCGACCTGTAAGCCGAGACCCGGAGTTTCCATGCAAAAGTACAGGTAAAGGTAGGGCAGACAAAACCTTACACGATGAAGAGAGTTGCTGTATATCTAATGACATAATATCAAATTTTGCTGCACAAGATGAAATAACAAACTGCTGACATGAACTTTGACATCTCGACTAGATCAGGTGGCATTTTCACTCTGTGTGTGTCTTACTTTTGAGGAGACAATGAAACTAAGACTGCCATAATGGACAGCAAAATATAAAATATACAGAAATATGCATCAAAATACTATCTGTGGTTTGTGTAAATCTTGATGATGTTATTGGGAGGATGAACTTTGAGTTTGAAAAGAATAACCTTGACTATGAAAATTTAATTTTGGCTTTCTTTAGCCTTGTATAAATGTGACAATATAAATAATATTTCAAATAAATTGTAGTTTATTGATAACAACAATCTACACATTTGGATGTTTATCAGTTTGTATGTCAGTTCATGTGTGTGTGGTTGTTATTGGCGGTAGTTTCATTGACAGTCATCGTGTCATCGTGAGCGAGGAAACTTTGTTGCTTGTGGCCCAGTCTATGGTATCAGACCCACTAAGACCACTGCACCACTCACCTCTGCCCTCACAGCCACCCGAAACTCGGAACGTATGTAAAATATACCCGACGCTTACATCTACTTTGTAATTATTGTTAAACAAACGAAACTGAAGGAAAAGTCTCTGTGTTGGGTGTGAGGCTGGAAGTGTCCATGGGCGGCCATGCGAGGTGTGGCTTGACAGTCTGAATGGCGATCTGACGCAAGGACAGGTTATGGATTGTGAGGAAGGAAAACACAGATGGAATCACAAAATATGCTTCGTCACAACTGTTTGTTTTGTACCGACAGGAGTAAGTCTCCTTGCTGGCCGGTGTTTACACACTTTTTAAAAACTGATCGGGTGAGCATTACAGAAGTAACGGATAAAGAAAGAGAAGACGAGAGTAAGCGAGTGCGAAAACAGACAAACAAGCAGACTTTCTGTTTATAAAACATTCACACACGAGTTGGCAAGTCTGTTATTACTCCCATGCACGATCCATCAGATACTTGGCAGTAAATTATTTATGGCAGTTTTCATGATTTACACAAAAAGTCATTCAGACTTCACATCACTAATGTCAGATCGCGAGGTCTGCATCTCTTTCATTTTTATGTGGGAGTGAATCCGGCATGTGTGTACGTCACCCTGTGATCTGCACGTCACCACGTGATCTGCACGTCACCACGTGCTTGTCGCTTGTGAGCAGGACAAAACCAAGATGACAGGTAAGGAGGGCCACACAAGCCGCTATTAACGGCCTTATCGGTCCCGAAGTGGAACGTCCTACTTTAAAAACGTCGGATAAAGTTCGCCGTCCATTCGTACCCTCCATGCTACTCCCCTCCCCTCACCCATCGACAGCTCTACTCCCTTCCCCGGGGTGTGCAGGGTGATTGGTGTGACGTCTACGGCTGACATGTTTGAATGTACACTCCGTAGTCCACCTCCCGTAGTCTGGCCTTTATAAAGAGGGGAAGCGGGGGGATCGGGCGCTTCACTCCATCTCGACTGTCGTGTGCCGAGGCAGACTTGACCTCACGTGGCGAGATACGAGGTTAACGTCGAGTCACGGTCTCCGTCAAACGCTGAGTGAACAGGTGGTGGGGCCGTGCATCGTCTTACCTGGCAGTCACAACACCTGGACTCACCTGCACTCACCTGCTCTCCTCTTTGTGACGCCGGGGCAGCGAGAGGCTGTGAGGTGAAACTCACTCAAGCGTGAAGAACGGTAAGGTTCGGTGAATGTGAACTTTCTTACATAAGTGTAAACAGATGTTAGCGTCAGGTTCACAGTAAACAAAGAATGCCGACTCGTCAAAGGCATTCAAGTGTTGATTTAAACATTTATTTCTCCCATGAATAATAAGTAGAGACTGAATTATTTGTCTTTTCTTTTTTACCCTGCATTAATTTTAGGTCTTGTTTTATTTATGTTGTTTACGTGTTTATTTGAGATTATTTATCATCTTAGCATGTATTGTAAGGATTGCAAGGTTGAGAATGACTTTTTAGCAGAACAGACTTTCGTGTAACTTATTTTTCGAGATGTCAGGGTCTGAACACAGTGTATTAGAAAGGTGTTACGTGTTAAAGACCGTGTCTCCGGTGTCGGGGTGAGTGTCATCGACAGGAGAGCTCGGGTCACAGAAACCTCGCAACGTGCAACAGCGACTACCCTGAGTGTAGAGTAACACTACATTTACAACAGATTTGATACAAGGCTAAACATGAGATAAACAGGCTAGACACTAAGAGTAAGATCACTATTATCAATCTGAGCCTAGACTGGCGTTTGTGAGTTAATTAATGCGGTAATGAGCAGTTATCGTTGTATGGTAATTAAATATTGAGGCTGTCATGAGTGAATAATACAGAGAAATAATGAGTTAATTAATGCGGTAATGTGCAGTTATCGTTGTATGGTAATTAAATATTGCGGCTGTGTCACGAGTGCAGCAAACACAGAGAAACAGTGACAGAAGGTAAGGCGAGAGGTTCAGCCTTGGAATAGCGATGAACATCCGAGGTTGGGTCAAATCCTTTGAAGGCTGTAATTACAGTGGTTACAGACCTTTGCTAGTAATTACAGCTAATTATACCTTGCTGCTACCTGGTGAGCACCTCCGTATCCGTAATAGTTCCATCATTTGCTAGTAGTTTCAGCTTTTCTTTGGGGGAGAGGATAGCCAAGTCGTTAGAGCGCTGGCTTCCGAACTGTGAGTGGCTCACCGGTTCAACACCCGTGTAGTCGACGCAGCTGGCAGGAACGGTCCTCGCCTAAAGCTGGCCCGAGAAAAAGTGAGGTCTGTAACATCTCCTCCCTAACGACCTGAAAAAGGTCACAAGATGACCTTTACCAACAGCTAACTTTGCGCCATTTCTAGCACTACAGCATTTTGTACACTATTTTCTAGTAATCATAGCTATTCTTTATGCTTTTTGTACTAGCTACATCTACTATTATGACAAATATATATATATAAACTGTATTTATGGCTGTTGTTTAATTATTTAGCCGATAGAAGCTCTTAGCTACTAATTAACAGCTGTTGTGCTGTTATTCTTAAACAGAAGATCGGAATCAATCAGACAAGAAATTGATATCTGCAATGTTAGCAAATGAACGCCTCTTAATATAAGTGTGTTGGTCATGTGATCATAAAGAGCAGGTAACTGTTCACTGACCACAGTTCTCTCCCGTCGGCTGCAGACTTCAGTGCGGAGCGAGTGAGTGAACGCGTGAACAAGTGAGAGAGGGAATAAGTCAGTGATAAAGTGAGCTAGCTAGTGAATGAGTGAGTCAACAAGCAGTGACTAAGTAAACGAATGAGTGAACAAAATAGTGAGAGAAGTAATGAACAGACGAATACGCGAATAAATGAGTGAGTGAGTAAGTGAACGAAAGCTTAAACAAGCAAATGAAGCTCGTTTGCGATAGACTGGCGAATGATGAAGGCATAAAGCTCGCAAAGGAGCTTCGTTTGAATGCACATAGAAACATGTCTACTTGCGTGTATCTTCTTCCATTCGCTCAGATATGATTCTCGAATGGTTAGTGTCACTGTCAGATGTCGGAGGCGCGCACACCATGCGCGGTTCAATACCCGTGTAGCGCAGCATACTTTTGTTAGTTTTGTTATTGGTTATCCACCCCCATTTAAGAGTTCGAGAAAGAAAAGTGCAACATACCTCTCCTAGTTGTCCTGGTTTCTTAATTAATGTTGTGGCTATCTGACCACATTAGTGAGCTCATGCAAAAAAAAAAAAAAAAAAAAAGGCAGCGGGCTAGAGTAGACATAACATTCACAAAGAAATGCTGGCCGCTAGAAAGTGTGGTCACTATCTCACGGTGACAGATTACAAGGCTATCTTTGCCTTTTTTGTGGCCCATAAATACGATAAAACTTTAAAAAAAACCCCTATAAATAGAGAACAGGGAGCCATGACGCCCCATTTCAAACGGTTGCTTGAATAATTTGCCTCATCACTGGGAATATTTGCCGCCAGTTAGAGAGGACTTCAGTGTTTTATTACCAACACTTTGTTTGTCTTCATAATTACTAGATGCTATTTCAAGGCACGACAGAGACTGAGACAGGGTGAGACTGGGTTGTACGGGGACCAGGCTGCAAAGCATTGTGAGCGGCTTTTGTCGTTTTGCTTTTTTTTTTCTTGTGGACTGCCCGTGGCCCATATAAACGATCTTGGACAATTATACATGCACGTGGTCTTCATCCCAAGCCAAGGGTAGGGTTCTTCCGGTTTGTTGTCGGCTGTTGATACTCGCAGCGTCCTTTGATACAATTAAAAAATGATTGTGGGCATTGCTGTGTGCCTCAGTGTACAATTCGCATACAAGTTTTCAGCATTTGACTTTAATGGATTCCCAAAGGATGAGCAAATAAAAACGTTTTAGCTGGTAAGAAGTTCTTTGGTTTATGAGTTTATTTGATCACGTGACAGCATGTGCGTTTGAGCAGAGCTTATTGCTCGTGCACACAGTTACGAAAGAGCGGATTGTGGTGACTCAGGCTGGGATTGCACAAATTGTAAACGTATGAACACACTGTGGCAAAACTACAGCTTAGCCAAATATTTCTTCTTCTTCTTCTTATTCGCTCCATGTGGAGCATAGGACCGCAACCATTTCATCCAAATATAGCAAGCTAAATTGTAAGTAGATAATTAGGTATATTAGTTTGTACTTTGCGACAAAGCTCACATTCTGCTGTCCTATCTGTATTTGCCATCGCTGTTGTCGCAGCTGTGATCCTGAGACAAATGTCCACCAAGCAGCTGACGTCCAGGTACTTGAGTCTCTGAACCTCTTCACAGTCTCTGCTTTTTCCTCCCCGATGGTGTTCGTCATCAGCTGCTGACTCGAGCTGATCACATTGCCTAATACTGAATTATACATACCATGAAGTGCTGAATAAATCTTAATCATTTACTTTGTTCTCTAATAAAACACACGTAGCATGCTTTTGTCAGTCAAAAGCTCTTTCGAAGTCGGTAAACGCAACAAACACACACATATATATATTCATTTATTTAGTAGGTATTTTGGAATAATAACAAAACATGTCAAAATATTGTCTATTGTGATGTAACCACGACGAAAACCCGTCTGTTGTTCGACTTGTTCTTTTTTGCTCTTGAGTTCATGCTGCAAATGATTGTTGTCATACATCTTACTGCACTGGTTAACTTGATGTAACGGTATTTGTCCGGATTATCGGTCACCTTTTTCTTTATAAATTGTCACCATAGTTTTTGGCCATTCTCGTAGGAATAAGGCTACTACACTGAAAATTTTATTCAACAATTTAACAATTTGTTATAGGAGTTAATTAGCATCTCCGACTAACACATCTGGTTCCGTACTTTAACCATTTTTCAGTTGTCTAGCACTATTTTATCACTTCCTGTTTGGAGATATCATCAACAAGGGGCCAGTGTACATCACCTTCAATTATCTCACTGGAAAAAAGTACACTAGTCATATATCAAGATTTAGATAAATTCTCTAATTGACTAAGAGACTCAGCTACTAACTTCACTCCACCACCCTGGCTTTGAGCACACGATCATTCATCTACAGTTGTTATTATCAGTTTGTCTTTATATGTTAATGAAAACTGTAGATAATGATAGTGTATGCATTTATATGTTAATAGAGAAGAAGACGATCTCTATGTATCATGAATAGTTTTGTCTCCTCCCTCATTGTCTTGATGTCTATAATAATGTTCTGTCTTCCCCTCTTCCTCCCCATCTAGCTCCACATGCTCGCAACTTATTTTTGCTCTCTTCGCCAATAGTAATAATAAACCTGTTTGTGAAAGACATTTTTTTCGCTATAAAGCAGACACAAGACAGTCTGGTAATGGGAGCGGCTTCACTATTATATTTGTGACCTGTAGATGTGTCTCTATGTTCACAAGAGAGTCCTAGAATTTGCTCTCTGCACTTGCAAAGAATGACAGAAAATGTAACGATTTTGAATTGCGTGAACTCCCGTGAAGCTGACTAATGTTCTGTCTACACGAAATGCATGGCACCGGAGGGAGAATGTTTGCCTTGCATGCCGGGTGGATGTTTGCCCAGTAGCTGTTACAGTCCAGGTACCATTTGCTTACTAGGGTGACTCGGGTATCGTGTTTGTGTACACAGAATCTGACCTGTGAGCTGATGTAACCCTAGAGCATCGTGCAGTGTCAGCAGATTCCAAACAGCATCCTTCCATTGTGGTCACGTGATCTCACTATTCTCCTGCCCTTTGACTGGCGCCACAGATAGTCCATGTAAACAAGTGTCTAGTCAGAAGTGATTAGTGAAATGCTACGTTACTCATTCTTTCATTCCACCCTCCACAAGGTCCAGTCAAACTGTTACATCTTTCATCCTCTTCCCTTAAGACTGGCTTCTTCAAGTTCACTGTTAGTAGTCTGATTGTTTTGATGGATGTTAGCGCCTGTCTTCAGCTGGAACTCTTCACAACATTCATTCCGTCGATTGAGTACCTCGGTGATTTCTGTGAGAAGGTAGCTGGGGTGTCTTTGATGACCGAGGACTTGTGTTGTCTTGGCGAGGGTCTTGAGTTGTTGGCAGGACTTTCTGCTATCGCCCCTAGACATTATCTCCTCTACGATCTGTCATTTGTCGCTCAGGCCTTACCTGCTAACACAATATTGTTTAATGTATCAATCAATCTCTTTGATATAAACATTAATTTCTGAATGTTGCTAGCTAAAACCCTCCATTAAGAAATTATCCATAATTCGCAAAATACGCGCAGGCAGTAAACTTCAATAGAAGTCTGCGTAGTAAGATATTCCTACCCTGTAATTTCTAAATAATAGAATAATGAGTGAATCAAGATTCAGTGACACCACTGTAATGCGGCCTTTGTTACAGAGACTGCGTGCTGTCCAGCGTCTGACCACAGCGGCCGTCCAGAGAGCCAGCCAGGACGCCCAGAGATCGCACATAGTGAAAGACGTCGGCATCTAGAAGCTTCGCCTAGGTCTTCCAATTTTCTGACAGAAAGTTGGTATCTAGAGGGGTCAGCTACCTCTCTACAGGGACTCACTTGCCGATCCGTGGTCACGATGGAAGACGGGTCCTTGCACAATGAGGTTAAGATCTCAGAAACACCCAGCATACAGGTCAACCGACCTGTCTATCGCATGTCCGCTTTACGAGACCAGTTCTTGAAGGTACTTCATCATTTTCTTTACTTTAGTAATTTTTTTGGGATAATTGTACCCTACGTTCCTTCACCATACAATACACACAAGCAAGCACGCACACATACACACAAGTTAGCAAGTCGCTCGGCGAAGCAAGCATAACTTAAGAATTAGTATTCAATTAGTAACGCGACAATAACAGCTTATGGAGTCGATTACAGTAGTTACTATCGTTAAGACAGTTCATTACATTATCTATATATATTTATACTGGGTTAGAGCTACATATACACAGCCTGTGTGATGACCTGTAACATTGGCATCTACTCTCTAATGTTTCCAGCCCCCAGCGCCACCCAAGCCCAAGCTAGAGAGCCTGAAAGAGAAGCTAGGGCGAGCTTGCTACTGCGACAAAGAACGCGCCAAACGGACGTGCATGAGTGTTTTTCCTTTCTGCGCATGTTCCGCAAGTACCAATGGCGGAGCGACCTCATCAATGACCTCATTTCCGGTTTAACGGTGGGCATCATGCAGCTGCCTCAAGGTCAGTGATTTCTTTTTCTGCTGAATGTTGGAAGATAGGAAGATGTGTAAAACACAAAACACTTGTTTACATCTCCACTGATAAACATTCAGTAATGATGGCGGGTAAAGTGACCGGTGAAATGGTAAACACTAAACCGCGAGTCTATTGTATTTTATGTTTATGTCCCTTGTCATTCAAATGGACCTCTTGGACTTGTAAATGTAAGAATATAATTGTGGTCGTGTTGCAGGGATGGCCTACGCCATGCTAGCGGAGCTGCCCCCGGTGGTGGGTCTCTACATGTCCTTCTTTCCAGTCATCATCTACTTCCTGTTCGGGACCTCGCGCAGGTGTCCATGGGTAATCAGACCGCCTTTGTTAACAAATCCTCTTCATATCAGACCTTCAGTATGTCAAGTCCTTAGCGCACTAGTTGTGCATCAAGAACACAGTACACAAATCCTCGTGGTTCTCGATGTTTGGAGAGTAATAGACCGAATGAAAACACAGTGAACTTCAAGTGCCGAAGCCATAACCCATCGTTTGGACTGGCCAATCAAACTGTGTATAAAAGTTTACATGACCAATCAAACTACGTTTAGAGACTAGACATGCTCTTTACATTATTTTCATTAATTAAGATTACTATGACACTGACTGACTTGTTCTTCAATGCAAGTCACTCCACTTTCTCTGTATTCAGTTAAACAAGACAGGATATGGGTATACTGGCAGGTTCGATACCCCTGTGACGCAGCAAAGTTCTCGCAGTTGACCCAGCTGTTGAAGGGGTAGCTATGGGGAGTGTAAGTATAGAAACCCCACCCTCGTCCCCGTCTGATGAAAAAGCTGGCTCCGAGAAAAGTGTCTTTAAGACCGTAAGGCCAAGACGAACCCGTAGGTTTACATCGACCTGTTGTTTACTGCAAGCAATGACAATGACAATGACAAAGCAAAGCCCTAGTAGCGCCCTCTTACTGAAGACACTATGTGTGCAGGCACCGTGGCTGTGGTCAGCTTGATGACTGGCGCCATCGTTGCCCAGGAAACCGAAGCCTGGAAGGCAGGACGATCCGTTATACCCGCCGTGGAGATGAACGCAACAACCACCACGACTGCGGCGCCTATAATGTCCACTGTCTTCGCTGCACTGGACGGTAACGCCACCACCACCACCAAGGCAGCGACGACGACTGGATACGACGCGGAGGAAGAGGTTTTCCGCATTAAGATCGCGACAACCGTGGCCTTCATCACGGGCCTGGCGCAGGTGAATGACGGGAAATGTCCAGCCTCCCCTCCATCTTTTATTAATAACTGTACACCTACATATGTCTTTTTATCTATAGCGAAAGAATAAACAAATCTTGACAAACGTATATTATATTTAAAAACGTTGAAACAAATAAAAACTTCTGTGAAAAATACAAAGAAACGAACGAAAGAATCGCCTAGCATAACGAACAAATTTATAGTGCGTATTAGCGTCAGCGCGACCTTTAACCCGGAAGTATTTCTCTACCAGATCGCCATGGGCCTGTGTCGTATCGGCTTTCTGACAACATACATGGGGGATGCCCTGGTGTCGGGCTTCACCACGGGGGCTGCGGTGCACGTCTTTACCTCGCAGGTGAAGTACGCCCTGGGGGTCAAGATCCCGCGGTTTGAAGGCAACTTTCAGGTCGGCGAGGTGAGTGCAGTGACCCTTGACTGCAGGTCAAGGTTCTTTAGAAATCACTTGCTTCTCGCTTCTCACCTGTCGTTTTGGGAAAATAGATGATAGATGATGGTGCTGAACGCCACTTTCCATAAAATGATTGACACACCATTCATCTATCCTCGTCACCTTTCTCTTTTGAAACACACACACACATTCACACGCACATACACGTGCACACACAAACACAAATACACTCACACACAAAGACACACACACACACACACACAAACGTGCGCGAGGTTTTATTTCAGAAAGATAAACCCAGGGTAAGATTTAATGTTGAAACCGTCTCTCACCAACTCACTCGCAGCAAGAGGCCAGGTAAGTGCTATGAACACGTGACCAGGGGCTGTGTACCTGCTTGAAACCTTTGAGACCAAGGAACTGCTCTGATAAGAGGAATCACTTATAGTTATCTGTCATTAGTAAGTTTAGGTCAGGTTACAACGTGTATTCAAGGAGAAAAAATGTCAGTTGAGAGCTGAGAAGCTAAGATGCCTGTAGGCGGCTTTCAATGAAACTTTAAAGACCTACCCACAGGGTCACACAGTTTGATGATCGCTTTCTTGTTATTCACTGTGTGGACCTTAACATTGTGTCGCCGGTCAGTCGATTAAAAAGTTGAATTTGAAATCCGTTTCTAGAGATGACTTCAGCTTCCTGCTTCTGTAGCACCACGTGACTGGGTAACAGTCACCGGTTATGACGTCACACACGGGTTCGAGCCCAAACGGAGATTTGATTAAACGAGGAAATCGTAATTTAAACAGATTCACGTGCTTCCTTCCATTTTTATTTAAGAGAAATTAATAAGTGATGTGAAATGAGTCGTGTAAGCCTGATATGTTTCACTAACCGGGTAGGTCTGATAAGAAGCTACACTTAAAGTTAACTTCACCTTTTGTAAATTCAGGTGAGGGTCATGACTTTGAAACCGTTTATTCGAGCAGAAAAAATGTCAGTTGAGAACTTAGAAACTAAGGTATCGCTACTCATACTCTCGTTCATTTTTATGAAACATGAGTGGACTCCGCGACACCCAGGTACTGCAGGTGTTCTAAGTTTACACCTGCCGGCAAAAGGCAGTAACACAATGACACGAAATTATGAATTATCTATGTCAAACAGTTTACAGACTGACTTGCTGTATTTAAATTGTAGTTAGATAAAATAAGATTTGTATTTGTTTCCCAGACGTATATTGCTGTATTTAAAGTCATCGCCAAAACCAACATCGCCGAGCTGGTCATCACACTTATCTGCATTATCTTTATCTACGTCGTCAAAGAACATGTCAACAGTCGCATCAAGGCCAAGTGTCGGATACCCATCCCAGTGGAACTCATTGTGGTGAGTGGCGGCTGACTTTTGGGTGGAGACAGGGTGTTTGTGGTGTGAGGATGGGGAGCAGGAAGGGGTGTGTAGCCATGATGCTAGTCCTGTAAATAATTTGTCTTCTGCAAGACACGAGTCTGCCGAGTGACATGTCTACTAAATTATGGGAATCTGTTGAATGGCTTGAGTCTTTAGAATACTTTTTGAGGTCTGTTATTTGTGTGTCAAAGGTCATAGCTGGAACACTGGCCAGCCAGTATGGAAACTTCCGCAGCATGTGGGGCATCCGCACTGTAGGATACATTCCTGCAGGGTAAGCAGCAAATTTGTCAAAACTCATTCTTCTCAGGCTGGTCGTTAGGATTCGCAACTTCATGTCTATAAAGCAAACTTAACATGCAATCGTACAAAATAAATGCGGTATTAGGCTTCAACAACTTCCAACAGCTGAGTTATGACAGTAATCAAAGAGGGATTGAGGGAGAATGTGAGTGAGCGAGTGAGTGAGTAAAGGAGGGAGTCAGATAATGAGATAGTCAGTCTGCACTGAAAGATATTAACCAGAAAATCAAGCTAGACCTGCCTCATGTAGACATGACAGTGATGAGACATACTGGTTTCTCATAGCCTGCCTGCACCGTCAGTGCCTTCCTTCACCAACGTCAACAACTACGGCTTCCAGAGCGTGGTGGTGGGCATCGTGGCCTTCGCACAGTCCGTGTCGCTGGCGGCGCTGATGGCCAAGAAACACCACTACGACATCGACGCCAACAAGGTCAGTGGAGGGGGACCTAGGGTTGATGTACCCGTTAGAGAGAGTTGTCATTCCTGATCTCTTCATAGTCTAGTGAAACGGGTACAGGTCATCAGCTACTGAAGGCTGAGTCGCTTCTAACGGCAGTGGTCGTCGTCGCGATGTTTGATCTTTCCTTCAGTGATAAACATTTAAGTTAACTTTACTTTGTCCTTTTGTGTTCCCAAAGATCTGCTTATAAACATTTATTTAGTTTTTAATCCTATAATTTTGTTGTTATATTTCATTGTTTTTATTATTTATTTATAGTTCTTTTAGAGACTGGATTATTTGCTTTTAATAAATTTAAGGCATTACGAAATCAACAATAAACGGAAATTATACTTTTTTAATCTGTACGTTTGTTTTGTAAAATGTAAAAATACATGCGCAAGAAATCGAATCTTTAACTGTTGTTTTGCATCTTTTATAAATTCAGCTTCTTTATGCATTGACTGGGTGTGTCACAAGGACGTGACACTCTTATTTGAAGTTGTTATCGTCGTCGTGTTATCGCCATTAACAGCAGATCGCGTGTCTGTCATCGACTCTCTACCAAAAGGATTTGCTTCTGACAGATTATTGCAACACAGTTATGTCCCCTGCATACGCGTTGCCGTCGCTCATTATGCAGGTGCCGCACCGCATACCTGTGGAGGATGACCTCACCGTACCTGTACAGGTCGTGACCTCACACTGTCAAGGCCGGTGCAGGTGTACTGACAGGACCGGCGCAAGGATATGTTGTGGAAAGACAAACACTGCGAGGCAACATGCAGTAAAAACATTTAACAGTTATTTGACAAAAGACAATGCCAGTCGATCTGTAAAGAACGATTTTTGATAACAAACGAACAGTATAACCTAGATGAATGTGAATCACGTGTGACATTCCTCTCTTCCACATAACAGTAGAGGTAATAAGCTTATGACTCAGGTTTCCCAGCCCTCCCGCCTACAGACCTCACCAGGCGTGACTGTGACATATAAATACCACAGACAGGACTGTGACATATCTGTTGGCATGTTGCTAAGCTGTAACACATGGACTGAGAAACTCACGTGGTGAGGTCAGCCTACCAGTAGAGAAAGATGTTGGCAAATATAATTCGATGAAAATGATATTTTCCTCTAACATTATTCATCACTTAACAAAAGCAACAGAAGGCCATTCTAGCGACCCCCAACCCCATCCTCTCCGTGACTGCGCCCTGGGGGACTGTGTTGTGGGGTGAATGGTAGAACCCACCCCGGGTACTGAACCACATCCCGAGTCAGGATGCGAGAGCCGACGGATGTCGGTGCTCCGGGAACTGTTGAAAAGCAGTCATTACCCTGGTTCCTCACCAGGAATGTGTGCGTGTGTGTGTGTGCGTGTGTGTGTGTGTGAAAACAGTGACATGCATACACACGGTACGTTCTTTCACCTTCATTGTTGGTGCATGCGTGTATATAGCGCCTTGAGTCCATCTTCGCGTGTAGGCGCTGAATAAATAAACAGAACGATAACCATCTTGCAGGAGATAACAGGTTACGATGCTGTTTGTATTGCAGGAGCTGATAGGTTACGGTGCCGGTACTTTCTTCGGCTCCTTCTTCTCCTGTTACCCCATCGCCGCCTCCGTCTCCAGGAGCTCGGTGCAGGATGCAGCGGGTGGCCGCACTCAGGTGAGTGGAGAGTGTCAGAGACAGGTGACAGAGTTTCACTATCAAGTATCACTCAGGTGTTCGCAAGTATCAACGAATATGTAACATGCAATATAATTATCGTGAGACTTTCTCATGTAGGTAACTAAAGAATTGTGGGCAAGTTGACCGACTTTGATGTGTAAAGCAAGTCAGGGTTTTGTGTGCGTAATCACCTGAGGGTCTTGAAAACTAATTCAACTTCCGGTTGTTTCCAACATCCACTGGCCTAACTGTCGGCAGAAACCATTTCTTGGTTTTGACCTTTTAATAATGCAAAACCACCTTAGTCATTTAGGTAGACTAGCCAGTTTTATAATAATTCGAATTCGCTTATGTGAATATCATGCTCAATAATAATAATAATGATTTTGACTTGATTGACAGTTGGCCAGCCTGGTGTCTGCTCTCCTTGTGCTTGTCGTCATCCTTTTCATCGGCCCTCTCTTCAAAGAACTTCCAAGCGTGAGTTCCTCAAGCCCAGTTAGCTCCCCTGCCCCTCTCGTCAAGATGATTTCCCCTGATGTGCTTGTCTGTTAATAGTTTGAACATTTTGTACAAAGACTGAAATGAGCGGAAATTAACCCTTTCTCGTGCATACGAGCTTGTATCTGTGTCGCTATGAGGCTGACATGTTCTGGTAACATTGGTGATTGTCAGTGGCATAACATGACATGTCACTCTGTGCTGCAGTGCTGTCTGTCAGCTATCATCATGGTGGCGCTGCGCTCCATGTTCCTGCAAGTGTTGGAGCTGAAGAAGATGTACAGAGTATCTCCGTACGACTGTGTAAGTCCTTCCCTCCATTCTTGTCAGTGAAGTTGAAAAGTTTTTTATATATAAATAGCCAGAGACTGTTACCCTGACACTCGTGTTGTTGTAATGCAGGTCATCTGGATTGTAACCTTCCTGTCAGTGGTTGTCCTCAACGTAGACCTCGGGCTGTATATCGGCATCGTCTTCTCCTTCTTCACTGTCGTCGTTCGGTCCCAGATGTAAGTTTTTTTTTCCTGTGATTATCTCTGTCACACTGATTGTCTCGCTTGCCCACAGTGTCATTTGTTTTCTTCACAACTGTACGTGTATTAGTTTAACACTTTTTTTACTTGCCAATTAGTCTGGGGTCCAACAGACTCTAGAATTCAAATAAATAAATTGTTACATTGCTGTTTCAGGACTTCTGTCAAAACGGTGGAAAATCTTGTCGACACCGACATCTACAAGTCGTCGAAGCTGTACGATAAGGTACTGGAACTCTCTGTCACTGTTGATGCCTGTCAGACCACGAACTTGTATTACTGGACTGCTTGCAGACAATTTTTTTTCCTAAAAAGAGCCCGGGTATATACAAAGCTTGCGGGTTAGCCACGCTTCAGCTTAACTTCTAGAACGAGGCAGGTGTGTACAAAGCTTCCGGTTTAGTCACATTCATTGTTTAGGCTCGCCGAGACTAACAGCAGGGAACTTCGCGTTGGTCTCGGCAGTCATCAGTCCACCTATACACTTCCGTGGCCAGACATGTTGCATGGCTTGGTATGGGGCTGACATTGGTGTTTATGATCAGTGATCGGAGCGATGTTTTTACGTGTGAGGATATAGACTGATGTAAGGTCTGTCTTAGGAGGAGACTACTGATGAATCTGTAGTTTAGGGCAAAGCTGTACGATTGCTAACCATTTCAGACTGTCTGGCATTCAACTTTTCCACTATAATCCAATCAAAGTGGCTCATGACCTGTTTGTGAATGTGACTTTCTCTTTCGTGATTGCGAGGAATGTGTTTCAGACTGAGTCTCGTTCTGACATAAGAGTGGTGACGTACAACACACCTCTGTACTACGCCAATGGCGACCTCTTCATGAAGAATGTTTACCGCACCACAGGGGCTCACCCAGAGAAGCTTCGCAAAGCGCTCAAGAGGATTCAGCGCAGTACCAAGGTGCAGGTAAGCGGCTTCCTTTGATCACAGAGCATCTCTAGCACTGAGAATGGATGCTTCAAATAATGGTCAAGCTGGTCAAGAACCACATGTGATAGAACTTCTGTCTAAAGTTTCTCTTCTCGCTGAAAGCATAAGAGGGGGACAAGTTGTTGGAAAAATGTAATGAAATGTGGACCTCCTTGCTACTGACGATAACATTCTCTTACTTATGGTGTAAGTAGTTCTTGGGCAGCTGTCTTATTTACATTATTGTGTACTCCCGATCCTACACAAAAGTATGAAGGGTGATGCTTTCAGAGACAAGTTCTTTAGTGCACAACTCTTTGTAAAGGTTTGGCTCTGACTCTTATTGAAATTCAGATCCCCTTCATAAGATAGAAGACTTGTTGAGTAGAGACTCCATGCTTTTAGCCTATTAGCAATTAAATTCAAGAGCTAAAGTCTAGCTTGCTGTGGCCATCAAGCATCAAAGTTGTTCCTAACCGTCAGAACGCGCAGGATGTTATCGTGGACCCCTCCATGGTGGTGGAGCTGGAGATCGTGGGCCCCGGAGCAGCCAACCACGACAGTAGCAACGGCGTCAAGACGATGAACGGTTCGACACCCGCCCAGAGCCTCGAGACCCCCGCCCCTTCCACTACCTCATCATCGACTGCAGCAGCATCCCCTTTGTGGACAATGTCGGAGCCAAAGTACTGAAGCAGGTACTGGTCACGTGATGAACTCAAAGAAAAGAGATGGGAAGAGGGGAGGGAGGGTAGAGCAGGGGACAGCGTGACAAATGGGATGGCGGGTTAAAGGTCAGAGCACAAGAAAAGGGAAAAGAATGAGGGGTGAGGAGAAAAAGGAGGAGATGGAAGAACAACAGGTCGGGACTAGCGAACAAAGAACAATATAAACTGTGCGAACAGTAACAGTATGAATGATACTTACAGTGTAAGCATGATATAAAGTGTAAAGTTGCATCTGATGGGTTCCTGACTCACCAGCTCGGCACGCATGCATGGCTGACTCCAAGATTTGCTTTGTGTTTCATCTGCAGATGATCGATGACTATAAAGGTGTGGGCATCACTGTATATCTGGGAGGAGTGAGGGGTAAGTCTTGGCTTGTTGCCTTACGTGGTCTGTCTGATCTCTTGCAACACGAACACTGCTCCAATGAATAGAGATATATTCTTTAGCTGTAGGATTTAGGAAGAATAAGAGATAAAACTGCAGAAGATAAAAGAGATAAAACTGCAGGAGATGAAAGAGGTGAAACTACAGGAGGTAGAAGACATAAAACTCAAAACCATTTGGTGAGATGCTTTTTGCTCCACGTTGAACATTCCATGATTGTGGGGGAAGGATATTCATGGCTGTGATGCTCTATTTTATGTTATGTAAATATGTTGCCTGATGTCACCTGAACTTTGCACACTTGCAGACGAAGTGTGGCGGGCACTAGAGGGCGCGGAGGTCACCGCCAAGCACGCGCCCAGCATCTACCTCACTGTGTACGACGCCGTGCAGGCGGCACAAGAGGACCAACGCAAAGACAAACACTTAGAGGAAATGGTAAGACTTCGATACCAACCACCTGTACTTCTGTACTGTACTTCTAAACACTAACCCATACACATGGACGATGTGGAGCTCGGCTTCTGAAGGTTCTTAACAATAACAAGCATGATATATAATAAATAGCGAGCGCACAGTTTAACAGGTGTAAAAGGTATGATTTACATGCTGACATCAGTTCCCGAGGGATACAAGAGATGCTGGGGACTGTCACCTCCATTTATCGTCTGCTTTTGGTTCACTTTATCTACAATAGAGGACAAACACTATAAACATATCATTTTGGAAAGCACAAATGCGATGACATGTAACTTGTACTCACATTCCTTTATTATTGTGTTGATTGTTTTTACTCGTTTATCTTTAGCCCATTGTTTGTAGTCAACTCTTCACTTGTTCCCATAGATGTGTGTCGGGATATATATTTTGTAATCGTTATTATTCTATAATTAGAGACAGCTCTTAGAGCATCATCAGATTGAGGTCCATTGTCGCCTCCCGACACAGAGGATTGATGATTGATTGGATGATTAATTGATTGATTGATTGATTATTCAACACCTTTAGGCTTATGAATATAAAGTTTGGGCTTTATGAGGGATTATGACGGACAGTTTTTCATTTCGATCTCATTCATCCCTACTAATGCTTGAAGAGTCTTTACTAGAGCTTGAATAACTTGAACATAGGCGCTATGATGAGACTCGAGTGTTCACTTGCTGCTGGCTTTACAATTAGTAGACAACTATTCGTGTTTACATTTTGTTTCATCCCAAGCTAGTGTCAAGACTTGTGCTGGTCATCCAGCACTCAATTCACTTGAGAGAAACATTTTTTCAGAATTCTAAGCACACCAACTCGGATCCTGAGGCCACGGCACATGACCAGCTGCTGACGAGGGTTGAAAGTCACCAAGTTTAACCGTGAGCGCGCGCTGCAGCCAAACTTTGTTTTTAAACTCCACTGGGGCCTGAGTCTGATCCCTTCTTTCTGAATTCCACAGACACTCCAGCCCGCTTTCCTTGGGTTAAACATCTTCCACCCCTGCAGCAAGTTTTGCTTGTATTTTGAGTTCAATGTGACCACGTGGTCTGCTGCTCCTCATAATGTTGCTTCAGCTTAACTTTTGATGTGTAAAGTGTTAAAAGTAACGGGAAATAATTTTAACAGAAACTCACGACCTCTGTATTACCTCAGCTCTTGGTAGCTTAATAGTCTGTGGAATTTGTCTTTTTTTTTCTTTCTGATAACGAAGCATTTTTAAAATTATATTTAACAGTCCTTACCATAGCCCTCCTCGCCCCTAAAAATGTAGACTTTTCATTTTTTCTTTTCGATAATGATGTATTTTAAAAATTATTTTTAACAGTCCTTACCCCCCCAAAAAAAAAAAAAATTATTTTTTTTAGACTTTGATGGTAACATGGCGGCTCCAGTTTTGTTTCTTTCTCTGGAATGCTATGAGTTTAGTGTTTGGTAGACTGTTTTTAAAACCATTTTCCGCATGACAGATTCTTTTGTATTGCTGCTTTTTATCAGCATGTTAGTTTGTAAAGAAGCAGCAATATTGTAGAATATTAGCTTTCTTGATTAGTCTTATTTTGTTTGCTTTGCTGCCATCCCATCATCCCAGTGTGTCTTTATCAATGTCTTAGTCTGCTGGTCTCTCAGTCATTATTTCACTTTCAGAACACCGGAAACGACAGTAATGTCTAAATTAAGTCTCAGTCACCATCAATAATAATAAAAAAAAAACTAAACTAGTCAAATTAAGAAGGCGGCCCGGTGGCACAACGGTTAGCTCCTGTCACCAATACAGGGAAGGTTGGCTGCCCTGAGTTCATTTCTCGTCTCGGGCATGCTGTTCTTTCTCTGCACGTGACATCTGTTTACAGGGCTGGCTGCCCTCCGCCAAGGACGGTCCCAAGCCCGGCTGAAAAAGGAGGAGGGTTGGGCGTAGGGCTAGCACCCCCACCACGTAAAAACAAATCCAGGAGGGGCAAAAGGCCTAAAAAAAAAAGACAAATTAAGAATATAATTTTCTTGCAAGAACAATTTGTTAGTGGAGTTGTGAAGAGATGGTGTAGTTGTGTGTGTGGCATTGACATTGTCATACATCAAACAATATGATGAGTGTACACGCTCATCACACCTCTAACAACATGTCGGTATTGTTGTTGTCATGTAGTCACGTGATTAAGACTCCCTTCAGATGTTGCCGTCCTGCCAAGTGTTCTGGAATTAAAGGACTGAAATGATCCCTTAGTTGTGGCCAGTCTCATATCCGTTCACTCCTCGCAACTCTACCATCATGCTTAGTATTTCGTTGTCAAGCAACAGAGTCAATGTCTGTATAGCTTCAGTGTCAATATTGTAGGTTGTCCTTAATGTCAGCAGAGAAGAATTTCATTGACATTCCTGTTTAAGCAAGCGTTAACCATTTTCTGAAATATTTTTAATGAATTTCAACAGATTTCTCCGACTGAGGAGACGTTTTCTTGTCTTGTGTACACCTGGCGGCATCTTTATTCCTCATGTTTACCTTGCTAGAAACTTTTCCAGAATTCTACGTGTGACATGCTTGAAACCTGGATCTCACCTGTCATGATATCCTCCTTTGTTCTCTCTGAACACACATTTTGTTGCAGAATATATCTTTCTCAAATGAATCTTTTCAAAAAAATCCTGTTTTAAGTTTTAAACACAATTCTGTTGTATTCTTCGTGGATATGAGCATTTCTCTGTTTACCTTGCCTTCTTCCCTGCCACACCTAGAATAAACTTATGAGCTCTAGAGATTGTTACAAAGAAAAATGTCATCTTCCCGGCTAGACCTTTGGTGTCTGCTTCCTCTTTCTCTGACTGTATCCGTGGACAAGTCCTGGCAATCGTCTGGACATTTGTTTGTGTGCGTGCCTGGACCTAATGTATAACAGGTTAAGAGTAAACAAATTTCAAGGTATTGAGAAGAGTTGAAGAGATCACTCCTCAGTAATTCACACTGTATGTCGGCTGTTTGTCTCTGACTACCAATGTCTTAGAAAAGTCAGACTCTATGATGATCATGCTACTTTAACAGATTTTCATGTCGAGTACACAAGAAATATTGGGACATGCATTTATTCACACTTCGTCATATTTTGCCTTCTTACTACTGAAAAGATCTGCAACCTGAATGTTAATTTAACATGTTTCCTATGTATCTCTCGTACATTGGTATATATCATTATACAGATATAATATGTGTAGTGGAATACAAAGTATAGGTCTAGACAACTGTATTTTTAATTAAAGATAAATGGACAGGAAATGTACGACTTGCAGAATTAAATTTATCGAGCACATAAGAAAATAAATAATTATTGTTTAAAACAACAGCCTCTTAATCTGCTTATTGGGGGATTCCTGCATTTTTTCTCACTTTGTTTGTACCTGTAACCTTACCATTGACTGCGGGAAATTCTTGTTCGTAGATGGAGCTTGGGTGCTGCTTGTTCCCCTGTGATGGTAGTTCCTACTGTCAATTCCTTTGTTTTCGCTGTCTTTTTTTTTTTTTTTTTTTTTTTTTTTTTTTTTTTAAGATTGGCTTTGGTTTGTTGTATTAGTCATAATTCTAGAATCGCCTTATAGACTAATTTTGGTAAAATGTCATTCACCGCAAAGTTTATAAATAACTTCGCTTTTAGTAAATAAAGGTGCTGTAGTTTATAAATAACCCAGAATGAATAGTTTCTTTATCTCATTATATACTCATATATATTTGTTTGTTTACAACTCTGTAAATGAATAACTAACACAATAGTCATTTGTTATACCAAAATAGCTGTTGTTTTAATTTTAATTTTAATTGCATATATTTATTAAACAGTACGTTTTTTTTATCCTATGTCACTTGTATAAAGATAATTGTTTTGATAATGTACACAAGAGATATGAAAAGAGGAGAGAGCCAGATTGAGAGAGCACGAGAGAGAGAGAGAAATAAAAAAGAGAAAGAGAAAAAAAGAAAGAGAACAATTATAGCTAATTATGTATATTTCTCTTAAGTGTCTTACCACTTCACTTAAATGCCTGATGACTGGTGACATGTTAGACAAAGAAGTGTTTGTGTGTTTGTTTGTTTACTGGGGGCCTCACGCTCTTGCCTGTTGTTGCAGTACATCACCCACATGTAGGATGACGGCTGTGGGATGGTGATCAGGACGATCACTCTCGTCCACTTCACAGGAACAAGTGAACACTTCAGCCCATGGCCTTCACCTTCCCGAGGGCACGGCCAGCAATAATCTCATTCGTCAGTCACGTGACCTTTCTACTCAACGTCTTCTGAAGAGCCGAGAGACAGAGAGATCATGTTATAAATATTAATGTAGTATTCACATGGTCTCACCCTTGTAATTGACTACATTTCACTTGAGAAACGTGTATCCACGTCTGGGGGATGGAGGTACAGTGACGGTTGGGGGAAGTGAAACTGGAAAAGGACGAGACTTGCGCGAGAGGAGGGCAAGTGTTGCACGTCCTAGCCTCACGTGTCTTGTGTTCAGACAAATGGTGGACTTCCAGCTGCCTGTACCTGAGGCATCCTTCAACCAGGAATCACATCCAACTGTTTGTGCTTGAACATAATTAGCTACCACTTAGTGCCTTGGTTGTCTTCGGAGAGGACGAATGCTAACTGAAGCGAGAACCGCTGACTGTGAACGTCACTGTCACTGGCTGTGATCGTCACTGTCACTGGCTGTGGCCTGCAGTCTCTAACTTACTCTGTATGTGTTAGTGAGCTGCACTCACTCACAGCGGATGGAGCCAGTTGTGCCTTAATTCACAAGTTGCTGAGGACGACCAGCTAGCTAACCTCAAGACTAAGATCTCATTCATACTGTGCTTTATTATTTCATTCTGTGTTTAGGAATAAACTTTTTGTTTACACAGGTGTCTACAGGAAGTCACAACTAGCAGAACTGCTTAGTCACTGTCTAAACAAACAAACAAACACACACATACACACAAAACACACACAAGACACACACACACACACATTCAGACGAACAGTAAAGCTCTGTTTAGCTCAGCTGTCTTGAGTGTTTGTGATCTTATTTACCTGTTCAGTTCTCTTTATATGATCTTATTTACCTGTTCAGCCATCTTTATGTCTGGCGGCCCTTAACGTTTCCATTTCTGAGAACTTAACAGACAGAACTGAGAAGCAAAACATTAATGGTTATCATTCTATCAGAACAATACCAAGTGAAAATGTTCTGCACTATTTTTACTATTCAATAATTTCAAATTTTGTTGGACATCACATTCCAAATTCCTTGAATACTTTGAAAGTGGATCATGTTAATGTCACGTAAATCATTACTTTTGCTACCATTTTCTGGAAGGAAAATTAAGAATGGGTAGTTGTGGTTTATATGTCCACCTGGCTTTGTTTTGTGGGAAATAAAATTGTTTGTCAAGGTAACCAGTAACTAGTAGTAGTTGTGTACAGGTACACGGCGTTTTATTATGGGCTTCAACAAATAGTAATCTGTTTACTGTATTTTCTTTTTATGTTTAAGTTCTGGTTAGTTTCAGATGGATGATTAGAAAGTCATGTAAAGTGGTGCTATGTAGTAACACTTAAATTAAGAGCAGGCATTGATGTTGTCCGCTGCTTCGCAGATTATTTTCCAATAAGATTTTGCAATATTGTAAATAATATGTACTTCAGTGATGTCTAAGTGGTCGTCTGCTGCCGTGATGTTGGTAAAATAGCATCAGGATTCAACAGGATGTTTAGAGAGACTATAATGTCACAACTGCACTGTATTTGACATGGGGAGCCACTATCATGCAACATCAGAATATTGAAACACCTTGTTCGGACAGTGCGCTTGGTGGCTTTTCAAGAGAAACTTGCACACTTCTGTAAATACATCTTGCTGGCCTGATTATGACAAATAATCACAAAGACTGAGCAAGTACAGAATCAGGTGTGCGAGATCGCCAAGTTGTGTTCACTGTCCAGGCTACCAGGTGTGAGTGAGACAGGTGAGGATGTGTGTATGACAGCCAGGCACAGGTGTATAGGGCAAAGACAAGTAAAACTCTTTGGTATAGTCCAGCAAAGATGTATATTTGAAAGCCAGGCTCACACGTCTGTGGGATAGCCAGATGTTTGTGGGATAGCCAGGCGAACGTATGTGAGATAGTATGTTTACGATGTATATGCATAGCCAGGCTATAGTCTACCATTGTAACCGCAATCAATTATACTGTAATGATGATGACGGTATACAACAGTATATTTTGATACATGCAATTTATAATTTTAAGACTTTGCTGACTTTTGTCTTTGGATTCACATTAAATTCGAGAGAGAGAGAGAAGGAGAGACTACAAAAATACGTTAAAGTCGTTTACTGCGTTAAGAGACAATGACGTCATCATGGGACAACAGTGACGTGCTTCCGACACGTGATGTCAGCTGACTCTGGGAGACAAAGGTCACATCCTGTCTGCAGTTAATGAGGAACAAAAAGAAACAAAAAAAGAAAGAATGTGGTTGACTAGTTCCATACTACGCGATTCACGCAATCGAAGTCTCGAAAATGTGAAGCCGCTGTACCGGACAACAGCCCGAGACCAATCCCAATAAAACAAAGATTTATCTACTTGAAAATAATCCTCTTTTCATCTGGTTTCAAGACACGCGGTCACAGAATACTGTGAGTGTGAGTGGCCACATTCTGGAAGAACTCTCTAGAGCTTGCATCGTCCCCACATCCAGGGCCATGAAGCCAACATCCACTGATTCCCTTCTTTCAAAGATACAATAGTTCGGCGAAAACACTTTGTGGTAACGGTTGTACAACAGGAAAAAATTCAGGAGCGGTGTACAGGTGAAAGTAAGAAAATCTTTTTATAGCAAAGAGACGATTTTGTACCAGATTTCCACCGCTTTTTGCCTTTAAAAGGGAGTCCTTGTCGAAGAGAACGAAATCCAATCGCTTGACAGTGATGTTTTTCTGAGTTCACTAAAATATATGTTGATAAAAAAACAAACCCGTGTTGATTTAAGAACCTTTCTTACCTTGGCGTGAACCACGGATACAGAAAGACTATGCATCTTTTCTTAGAATGAGTGAAACACAGAATGTTCTTTTTCAATAATGGGATGATCGGTTGATCATGCAACTCCACAAATGGATCAGAGTAGTTTCTTGCTAATTTGTGCTCAGGAAAGATGGAGAGTCTAGTCTGTTTTATTTATAGAAAGTTTAAGTTTTCTTCTGAACAAAACTTTGCATTGTTGAACACCTGACGGCATCGTTAATTAAATAACTAATTAATTAATTAACAGGTATGTCAATGCGGGTTAAACTCTCCCTCCCACGGCATCTGACAATCATCCGTTCGGTGCCTATGGTAACGGCGTGTGTACTTGTGTATCCGTGTGTAATGCTCGTGAGCATGGTGTGTGTGTGTACATGTGTGTGTTTGTGTTTGATGAGATTCGTTCGTGTGTGACTTGTACGTGTATCCATGCGTGTACTCATGTTTAATAAGACTGCAATGTTCTACTTTTGGTCCTGTCTGAAAGTTGTTTTTCCAGATGACACTCGCTGACTGCTTGCTTATAACCATCCAAAGCATGGTATGTGTATTTATCTGCTGATAGGTGGCATTAGATGATGATCATCATCACAGCTTGACTTACTGGGGACCAGACGAGTGATGCTGCTTTATTACCTGGTCTTTCTTCCAGAAACTCTGTCACACAGGAAATTGTTTTATTCTTTGTGGGCAAAGGACGGAGTGGACTTACTACTGATGTATCTACTGAATACTCCTCACTGATGTAGCTGCTGAATATTCTTTACTGATGTACATGACCAAACTTCATGATGTGGCTGTGAATTGAATTCATGAGGAGAATACAAACTTGTACAGTTGTTGATTGTAACCGATATTACACTGGCATTATGTAGTCTAGAATTTGAGTTTATTTTTGACATTGTTTCTTTGATTTATGGGGCTGTGTGGGACTAAAGCCGAAATGTTCTATTTTGATTTTGATATGGAGGAATAAAATGAATACGCAGGTTTTATTTGTGGCATCTGAGAGAGGTCTTCAAGAGAGATGACTTGATTGACAGGAACGATTATTTTATTGACAAGAAAGATCCGTTTGTTGATGTTGGATGTTCCGAAGTTGTCTGAGGATCTTTTCCTTATTACTTCCTCTCTCTTCTTCTTTCCTTTCTTTCTCTCTGTCTCTCTCACACCACCCAGACACATACAAACAAAATGACAATACTGGTTATTGCCAGGTCAGATATATTTCAAGCACACAACATAACAGTATTGTCCTCAACTGACAAACAAGAAGTTGTTGGTATGTTTGTTTATTCGTCAGTCGGACTGGGCGGACGTGTGTTGCGATTACAGTGATTACATGTTCAACCAGCTCTCCTTCGGACTTACCGAAATAAACAACAGTTTGCGGTTGTTTTTCATGTGCTTGTACCGTCTTTAAGTACACCAAAATAAATTTTATAATAGTTTATAATTACATGCAAAACTATCCTTACGTACTAACTTTAAAATTGAAGGCAAAAATTACAAACTACTTTTGAGCTCGACAATAAACAACTTTGTGTGCACCGAAGTGTGTAATTTGAAAGGGGTTAGTAGGGGACTAAGTGTATAACTATAAAGGTGTCTTTTTAAAGTTCGACCATTTAAAACGCCGCAGGAGTGATAGAGTTGTCGGTGCAGAAGGTGAGAAGTACCCGGAGAGAACCCGAGACGCCCCACCCTTAGAACTGATGTCACAGAAAGAGTGACACGAGGGAGATCCGAACCAGAGCGCATCACTGTAGCGGTGACAAGCGAATGGTTAACCCCTACAATCCTGGTCACCCGGATAAGGACTCGGGTAACTGGTTCTTCGCAACCGTCTTAAAGTTAAAGAAGTGAAAGGTGGTAGCAGGGCTTCTGCTTACGCAAAATATGCGTACAGTACGCATTAAAAGTTCGGAGGACCCCTTCAATTTTTGTCAATGGGTTCCATTCAAATTTGGGCGAAGAACAGGAACCCCTTAAAATCTGAAGAAGGGGTCCCTGGACCCCAAAGAATTTAGCCTTAGCAGAACCCTGGTGGTAGGGTCTTCAGAAATACATATAAAGTAAAATATATTTCACACGTTTAAAATATTTCATTCGAGACATTGCTCACAGTTAAAACATCAGTACAGCTTCCATATTGTTAAAGAGTTGTATACATATTGTCATAGAGTAGTTTACATACTGTTGTAGTTCATAAAACTGGAGCAAAGCTATGTGTATACGTGTACACATATTAACCATTATTATTTTGTCATTACTGAAGTGTTACATTTCACATTCTTTTTGAAGTAAAATTTTAGTCATTTTACTCGAGGGAAAAAACAAAAATACACACACACACACAGAAAAAAAGAAGATGTGGGTGGTGGGGCTGAGGTTAAAATATCCATGGGTGAAATTTTTCCTCAGGTCCCATCGCCATTTTCACTGATTAAATTTGGAGGAAAGGTGGAGCCTACTTTGTTCAAACGTTCCGCATGGCTACAGCCATGTAAAGCAGGTTGTACCTTAGGAGAAATAGAACCCTGCCTATTCATCTAAACCTTGATTCGAAGTCCTGGTGAACCTTGGCGCAGGTCTTGTAAACCCGCACAGTGGGTACACTGCACCCTGAGCTTCCACTGCACCCGGAGCTTCCACTCATTCACACCCGGAGCTTCGCGGACAAGAGCAAGTCCACATTATCTAAGGTAATTTTATTTCATAAACTAAGACAATAAGACCTTTTAATAACTTTTGCTATTGAAACAAACCTTTCACAACCTCAGACTTAAATAAGCACTTAGCGCCATTGAACGCCAATTAAGGTTGTTGGTCCTCCAGGAGGGTTCTAACCTTTAGTTGCACATCACGTGACACCAAACGCCAACCAGCTCAGTAATAAGTCATTTCGTAAGGTCATTGTTGTCAATTACTAAGTCAATGAGTTTCAGGAAATATTTTATGATGCAGCTCAAATTCCTCTATATATAATTATATATATATTGTGTATTATTAAATTAAGACCTAGCCTTTGTAAAGAGCAGTTGTAACTGTCTTGAATTACCATGTGTCTGTTATCCAGTTCATGTGAGAGACGATGTATAGTCCACCCTGCCAATGGCAGATGAACTGCATAGTGTTACGTGCTGTCTAGGAATTCATTTGTTTCGTAACAGGAGCAAAGCATTTCGGAAACGAGTAATTCCTGTTTTGTTTTCGAAAATCACCAGACTTTAGCCACAAAAACAAAGAGGTGACTAAAGCAGCATCGTGGTTATCATCATTGAAGTTGTTACTGTAGTCTTTGAGTTTTCAAGCAACAAGGAATGACTAAAGCAGCATCGTGGTTAACATCATTGAAGTTGTTACTGTAGTCTTTGAGTTTTCAAGCTATAATGAGTATAACTGCAGCGATGCTGTTCACAAAACTTGACAGACCCCAATCCCTAGCCTGACTGATGACAAGGGAGGTAAACGCTGATGAGCGGTTTCGGTACGCGTTGCTTCCCTTTGCACTGGAGAGAACAGGGTGGGTGGTAGTCTGGGGGACGGTGAAGGTCGTCCCATTCTGACTGGGTGGACTGGGGGAAGTTTGATGTGTATGGGATCTGGCGTGCCTCTCAGACAACTTAAAAAAATGCATTTAATACACAGTAGTGTCCCTTGAAAATAGTTACAGTAATCAAACTTAAAACGTGCAGTGAATAATTTAATTCTACAAATGTGTCAAGCGTTGAGCAAACGTGTCAAGTAGCACATGACATAACTATTTAAATGTTCAGCCCCATGATTGTACACGTTCTGACAGGTTCATTCCCAGTGTGCAATGGTGTGTGAAGAGTCACAGTACATGAGTAAGCAAGCTGGGAGTGGTGCACGCAGGCACAATGATAATGCCTCGACTGCTCACTTAGCACCATACATGCATCGACAAGTAATAAGAAGAAACATTTTCTGCTCACTAACAATTTAGAGGCGTCGATATGTATGTTGATGCGTTTCAATGTATTTTCACACCCCAGTGTACGGTGCTAATGAATTTGGGAGAAACTCTGACTTGAGAATTTCAACTTTTATTAATGCTGAGCTTCAGTCAGTGAAGTCACCGACTGTGACTCGGTACTGTACTTAAAAAAAAAAAAAAAAGAAATGTAAGCAAAAAATAGAGGGAATTTGACAAGAGCTTTTATTGCTTCAGAGACAGTTGTGCCTGAAGGAAAAATAAAACTGTTGCAGATTAACCTTCAATCATGTCTTGGAATGACTTCAAAGACCGACTCATCGAACAGAAGGTGGAGCTGTGTGGCATCTATGACAGGAGCGGGAAAGTGTTGGCCTCATCCCCTGACTTCCACTGTTCGCCTGACGAGGTGGCGACCATCGCCAACGCCTTCGCCCGCAAGAACCAGTTCGGTTATGAGTTCGGCGTGGTGGTGGGCGGCAAGAGGTGGGCCGTCATTATTTTGGACATGGATAGCGGGCTGCTGATAGCGAAGGGCAAGGACACGGACAACCAACACAAAACCATGGTCATTGCCGTGTGCTCGCAGACGGTCATCATAGGTGAAAACAAAGATGAGAGTGTGCCAGGATCCGATGTCCGGGTAGCCGTAGAACGTCTGCAAGATGACTTCAAACTCCTTGGTTACTAATGCAAGAACTGAACACCTTCACAAAATTTAAATGTGATGAAGTTTTGCTTGCTTAGATAGAAATGTATAATCTTACATATTTTATTATTAATCTCTCCTACTAAATTGTATTTTTATTATTTATTTTTTATTTTCTTTAAGTAGATGGAAGCCTGTTTCTCTACACGAAGGTCTGTCTCCCAAAAGCAATATTTTAGTCCCTTAGGTTTGCTTGGGTTCTGACTCATTTTCTTATTATGATTCTCGTAAAAGAACTTAGAGACCTTCCCTTGTTTACAGAACTCTTTTCAACATATGTCTTACCTTTTGATTAGTTTACTGATTTGTTCATGTTATTTTATTCTATCTTAGAATCGTTTCCGTTGATTGCGGTCGACTGCTTTGATCATAGCTTAACTCGCTGAAAGTTTGCTTTTGCTTGTTGCCAGTTTTTTCATGTCTTTGCTTTGTCCATCATAACAGCCAGGAAGTGTCGGTATTTCACAAAGTTTAGCGGATGGACCCCATCTTGTCATTGTTGTTAGGACTGACTAAGAGTTGTGATGGGCTTGTATTGGTGTACCTAGTGCCGACAGTGCAGCATGTATTCAGGAACACGGAGTATTGCATTATTTTTACATTTGCTTAGTTTTTCTCTGTCCAGAACTTTATGCTCTTTTCTCTTCCTCTGTTAATTGACCACTCCTTCATTTTCACAGATCCATTGTGGAATGAAAGAGCATTGCCTGTACTCGGACACTTTTTCAGTAATACTTGGTGTCGATATTCTAGTATCTTTTGTTTTTTGTGCTCGATACTCTCCTTGTATGTGTCACATGTTACACACTGCAATGTAGTTAATATAATTCTCATGTATGGCTTTTCATTTGAATGTTAAGAAACCTGGACAGCAGAACCCGAAATAAAAACATGTATGTGGTGTTGAGTTACACGGATCTTTTGTGGTCATGTTGTGAAGCAAAAGTTGTCAGTTTGTTTATTTAGTGTGATGTCAACTTTCACTTGCTGTGTTCTCTCTCTCTTTCTTCCTTTTTCTCTCTGACCACCTCCTTCTGTTCCAATTCCATCTCGTGCATGTGATGTGTGTGCGTGCACTCACAGCAAAATTTCCTACACACCTTGCTATGGTCCCATTTATCGAAATGCTCGGCTGAGCAGCTTTGTGAGCAGTCAGTCACCATATCAAGGGGTAAGTGTGACATAAAAGCACGACACCCTGACTTGCCCGCCCACCCGTTGGTGAGTTGAAGAGTTGGGAATGGGGAGGCAGGGGACAGATGCATGGGTTGAATCCCTTTGACGAGGTGTCATCAGAGAGCTTAGATGTAGAGAGGGTGCACTCCTTTATCCTTACTTGTTAAGAAAAGTAGTGACGGAGTTGCGTCCCTTCGAAACGTGATGCTACGCCGCAGTTGCTACTATCAAGCACTACTAAACAAAGTCGGCGCTAGCAGTGTTTATCTTTGGAGTAAATGTCTATGTGTTTGCGATATGAAATGACTTTTATCTAAGAACAGATTTTGTGTCTTTTATTTATGAGAATTGCTTAGATGAGGGTAGTTTGGGAGAGTTTTAATACAAGTATGATCGCTGACTATATTTAAAAAGGATAACTTTTATAAATTCAAACAGCACATCCATGAGCACAAATTTGCATTTATTTAAAATCCATAAAAATCTAATTTATGAGAATTTATTAATATGAGAAAAGCAGTTAAAAACAGAATTACACATGAATATAAACAAGCCACATTCAGAAGACTTGCTCACATACTGAGACATATAGATTTCTGTTTACATACAAGCATGGGCAATAAATTCTCACACAAATCATAATAATCATAATTAATAACAAATCATAATACTATAATTTTAATAATAATGTATATATTTATATACATTCATATCCCTTATTGTAAGAACATTGACAATTCAAAGATAACAGCTATGCTTACTATGAAATATACAGCAAGCAGATACTCAAAAGGGTTTTCACACTGATTTAAAATAATTTTAAATTACTTTAGCTTAAAAGTTACAAATGATGTAACTTCAACATTTTTCGATTTCTTTTTGTTCCTTTTTCAAAAAAGGACACAGAGCTATCTTTAAGAGAAAAATGAAGGCGAACATTGATAAATAGATTAATCACACTTCCTTTCAGATCACACTCACCAAGTGGACAACAGAGGTCAATGCTTTTTAGCTCTTCCCACAGAAGTCGAATCAACTGAGATTTAACTTTTTTCCCAGGAAGTAACTGGTCAATATTTTTACAATAGACACACTCTAATATCTTAACTGTCTTACTCTTCCATCAGGCTGCTCAGTTTTTCTATAAGATTTGTGACCTCCATCTTTAATTCAGCTTTTGTAGGAGAATCTGGCACAGTTATAGAGCATGCAGGCTCAACTGCAATATCTGCTTGTTCCTCTGCAAACAGATGTGTAAAAAAGATGCTTATAATTCAGGCCTTCTGCTAAGGCTAAATTCTTTGGGGTAAATTCTTCTTCAGATTTTTAAGGGGTCCCTGTTCTTCGCCCAAATTTGAAGGGGACCCCATCGACGAAAACTGAAGGGGTCCTCCGAACTTTTAATGCGTACAGTACGCAATTGTTTGCGTAAGCAGAAGCCCTGCCTTATAATGTACTGGACAATATCACCCCTCATCTTATAAATATTTTCTTAATGAATGAAAAATAGCAAGAAGATTTATATGATTTAAAAACAATTACCATGCAAGACTACAGGTTTCTGTGAACTCCTGGGCTGCTTTGCAGAGGTAGGTTTGGACATTCTGTCCATTGGTCGCTTTCTTGAAGAAGTTACCTACAAATACAGGTACATGGAAATGTGATTTACAGATTTCGCACCTATTAGGATAAAGAAAAGGAGTTAACAGTAGCCAAAATATCCAATTGATCTGTATGTAGAATCTGTACAAACACACACACATTCAAACAGACCTTTTGCAGTGCAAGCTATGATCATCATTAGCCTTATGTGCCAGTTAGAGTGATCTCTCATGATAAATGTTAATTAAAAAAATAAAATATGACAGACGCAAAGGCCCATAATGGTAAAATATGGCTTAGTAATATATATTGGAATATATTATTATCTAATAATCATAAGTTATCAACATGCATGGTGGATTTGGAATGGAGAAAATTGTGGGGACTGCATTCCAGACAAGACTTTTTTTGGGTTGGACAGTTGTACTGACTTTCCTCGAAATGATCAGAACAAAGACAGTATCCTTTTCCATATACATCAGATGGTGTAAGATGGTCAAAATCTTTCCTTCTCGTAAAGTTCATCCATATTTTGCACCTGTTGTAATATTTTTTCAATATATTAATAACAAATATTTTTATAACACCTCACCCAAGTGACGAATGCCTTAAATAAAAATACTACAACAAATTTAAATAGGTTTGTAATCATATAAGTGAGAATTCATCACACCGTTTCACAGTATAATCAGTAAAGTCGTTTAAATAATCATAGAAATCGAGCAAACGCCTTGTAGTAGACTGCTCTCAACTACAGTACACTTATGGATCGTAATTTGAGAATAAATTCGTAGCTTACCTCTCTTCGTCCTTTGGGAAATTGTGGAACCTTTTTTTTTTTTTTTGAGGTTAATTTAAACCTGGCGTTCTGACAGTTAATTGCAGAACAAAATTGCCCACCTTGCCTCAGACGATCGCCTTGTGCCGTGTTGTTTCTAAGCATCACGTTACGAAAGATAATCTGTGGTCGCGAGTGAACCCTCTCTTTGCCTAAGCTCTCTGGTGTCACGAGATTATGCGCTGGGTGAGCGTGGGACATCGTACTGACACCTTTTATGCTTCACCTGCGAGAGGGGTGATGACGCCTTTGGTTTTAACCGCCTCACCTGCAGCCCGCACTCCACAGACTATGAAAATATGTCAATAAATACAGAGAATGCATATGTCAGTAGGTGCTGTAGCTGCTCTCCCTTGTTGGTGGGACAGGTGTGATATGATGTGTCAGAGGGAGGACCACAGACTTCTATGATATATAGGTCTGTGGGGATGACAGGACCATCGTTGAAACGAGAAAGAGTGAGGCGAGAGGATCGAGCGTCCTCGATGAGAGATCTTTGCAATAGATCGACAGTCCTCGAAGACAATGAGTAGTAGTTAAAGTGGTGTGCATACTAGATTAAGGCTATGCTGGTAATACAGTTTTACACATTATACCGTGCAAGCAGTTGTACACATTACACTGGTGCAGGAGGCTGTATTATACTAGTGCAGGGCCAGGTTACTCTGCCATCTGTTATATTACTGTCAGCCTTTGATGTATGACAACACAACAATGATGATGCTTCCTCATGGACACTCGCAAATATGGTGGCTGGGACGTGAAGTTTAGGATTTTTACCATCAGTCAAAAATCTCACGAGGGCGCTTCTAACTTCAGTCAATTAGATGAATTATCATGGTTCCCGTTTCAGCCGAAGTGTCAGTTTGCATGGAATGATTTTATCAACATTCCAAACGGTTTCTGCAGCGAAGCGTTGAAAAGAGATACTCCACCATTACCCTCGACTTACAGTAAAGCAATTATTCTCTCGTGTAGACAACAGGGATTCTTTTGCAGACAAACAGGCAGACAGGCAGGGCTGGAAGTACACTCAGAGGCGGCGTTAGGAGCACGCGGGGTCTGGGGCCGACCATCCGCACGGGGCCGGGATAATGGAGGACGTGTATCAACATCCCTGTTGATATGATGCCGGAAGCACTGATTGATATACAGTTAGATAGGCTGGATCAAGTTCGCGAAATAACCACGAATTTAGTGTTTTAATTGTTGGTAACCTTTCCCACTGTTCGTGACAGTAGCGGTTTTGTCTTAAAGCGAAATAATATGGTGACGATAACTTAATAAACTGCTTGTTGTTATTGTCGGGCTTAACGTGAGGACATGGGTTCAATAATTTGCTTAATTAGAACTTAGAAGTTTTTTCTGAACGTAAATTTTTTGGTCACAACTTGTTTAACACAGCTAGCAATAAGTCATAAAGATGACCTCGGGGCTGAAGCGTGGGGCCCCTTCGAGAGCGGGGCCTGGGGCGGCCGCCGAGTACACCTACAAAATAAAGGTTTCTTTGTGGGACAAGCTAGATTAGACGTTAGTACTTCTTGCCTATTATCGTGTCAGGTAAGATGTCCAGTCACGTGACTCATTCACTACACATCAATTTTGTTTTCCTTTGGTCATGCAAGTCAGGTCTCTAATGACACACAGGTCAAAGCCAAGTGTTTTTAACATCTTGTTTATTTCGGTAGTTGATACATGATATTTTAGCAAGTGGACCACCTGATGTTTGAAAGATTGAACACGGAACAGATTATAAAGGCGTACTTTGGACTTGGCACTCAAAACGTGTGTCAAGTTGTGTAGGGGGAGGGGAAGGAAGTAGAAAGGGGCATGACACTCAACTCTGTGTGCTATCTGTGAAGTGTTCTCTAAACATAATCTGGGGATGTTCATGATGCATGCCGCAGCATTCTCAAGATTACCTGGAATGACACTTTTTGCTTCGATTTCAGTAGTTTAACAATACTTTACGTTTACCTTGTCTTACAAAGCTTCCAAGTGGACGAGCAGGAAATAGAAGACCTTCCAAGGGGACTTTTTACCGGGCCAAATCCACAGATAAGTAATATTGGCGGGAGAAAACTGTGTATGCATACAAAACCTCCCCAAGACAGATCTTTTTTCATGGATTTAGTTAGCGCGACTAAAGTGCAACAAGGAAGCAGCTTCCTTGACCGCAACTGGTTCCTGGCGATAAGGTGTTACGGGCAGACCAATGAGATTCTCGTTATTTTTGGTTTATTGTGGTATGAACTGGTCTATAAAAGCCCAGGTTGTCCTGTGTTACAGCAGTCTTACAATTAAGTTGTAAACCCAGCAGCCGTCACTCCTTGCTTCCAGGGGGCAAGTAAATTGTTTGTTGTATAATCTCCGACAATGTTGTCGTGCCTATCACTTAATGTGTGTGGCGTTAAAGACAAGCTACAAAGAGCTGAATTGATAGATTTGGTTAACAAAAATGATATATGTTGTTTGCTAGAGAGTAAACTTACTGCTACTGATGTGGCTGAATTTAAGGGTTATGTATCATTATACAAAAACCGTACATATTCTGAGCATCCATCTGGAGGGGTACTAACCTTGATTAAAGAATCCATTGCGCCTTTTGTAACTGTTTATGAAAATGAAAGCGAAAAAAATAGTGTCTATTCTTCCATCAAATATGAGTTTGTTAATCATTCTTTGTGTTCCGAAGCTATATTTTTTAATATTGG
This sequence comes from Pomacea canaliculata, assembly GCF_003073045.1. Taxonomy (NCBI): domain Eukaryota; kingdom Metazoa; phylum Mollusca; class Gastropoda; order Architaenioglossa; family Ampullariidae; genus Pomacea; species Pomacea canaliculata. The sequence goes on along the minus strand of NC_037592.1, from coordinate 40,744,129 downwards.
GAAACGATATCTAGGGCGAGATATTATGTTTGTAGGCGCATACATATATCACAAGGGATTAAAAGACATAGATTATTTTTCACAAATAGAAGAATCTCTTCTCTTTCTAAAAGTTTCGAATATATGTATTCTTGGTGACTTGAATGCTAGAACAGCACAGGTTCAAGACGTATTTGACGAGCGTGTGTTTTTTAACACATTTGACTTTACTGTTGAAGGCGACTCCAATATTTTCTTAACAGACCGAGTGTCTCAAGACACACAAAAGCCTGATAAATGGGGTAGGCGCTTAATTGAATTATGTAAAAATTTTAATTTAGCTATAGTAAATGGTAGAACAGGAGCGGATGCCAAAATAGGTAAACCTACTTGCCAAAAAAGTGTCCTTGATTACTTTATTCTGTCTAAAAACCTATTCAGACCTAAAATGGAATTTGATATTCTTGATTTTGATAAAAAGTTATCTGATATACATTGCCCAGTTGTGTTACAGCTGGAGATACAGCCGGACGATGCACAACCAGAAGATAAACTGAAAGTAAATCCTTTTTCTCTCCCCGTTGAGGGGAAGCAACCCTATTTCTGTACTACTATTCAGCTACGTGTAGACGCTATAATTAGCATCACTTCCATAATACATTATTATTTAACGAAAAAGAAAGATTTATATTATGTTTTTATAGATGACGAAAAAGCTTCTGACCTAATAAGTTATCTTTTTAGAAATAGAAAAACAGTAATGGGAGATAATTTTATTTCAGATGAAGAGGATGCAACAATCAAAATGTTTCGACCATCTTTTTCCGAGCACAGGGTTCTCTTCTCAGAGACCACAGAAAATTTACAAAATGTTTTACACAGCATTGAAAACTACTGCAATAAACAGAATATTCAAATTGATCCGAACAAAATTCACATCATAGCTTTCTGTAAGGGGGAAATACAAACAAAAGAGGAAATATATTTTAACGGAGAGAAGCTTGACGTGATTCCTCACTTTTATTATTTTACTTTCGATGCTGACTTAAGAAATGTGTACGATCGAGCGTTACGGGAAATGATTTTATTGTTAAGAAATAACCTGTTCCCCGTAGACACTAAAGATATGTTATTTGAAAAATTCATACTTCCTATACTTTCATACAATTGGAAACAAGGGGATAAAACTAACTTTTTAAGCGAAAAGCTAAAGACTAAATTCGACAAACTGAAAAATAAACAAAATTGTTCTACTGCTTTCGGCTTGGTCCCAAATTCACGACATTCACGACAATAGCAGAATTTTATAACATTTTTGATCTTTGTTGAAAAAATTTACCTTTTTGTTGAAATATCGCTTAGAATATTTACATAATAAATCACTAGGTTCCATAAATTTAATACCTAGATAATGCATCCCCCTAAATAATAAATAAAAACTATCTTGAAAAATTTTAATCATAGTAAATATTGGCTTCCTTTACTTTTTTCGTAACTAAAACTATAGCAACATATAAGGTGGGGTATATTAATAAATAAAGTAAAAGTCTACTCCCCTCTCACCAAACAAACTATACACAAACTGTAAACACCATGACAAACCGTGTAAATACTAGATTTATGAAAACAATTTTAAAACTTTAAATAGTGAGCAGTATAAGCAAATATACCAACTAAGAGTAAATTGAAGTGTAGAATATAAGACTAGGGCAACATAGGGAGTGGATACAAGTTTACAGTCCAAACGCAACAGCTATTTAAGCTCTATAGATGTGTCTGTCTAAATAAATTTAATAGCTTACATTGTACAAATAAGTTTCAAAGGCAGACGTGAAATTCAGAAAGTACCCCGGTAGGAACGATTAACAGCTGTTATCGGTTATAGCGTTGATAAAGGAAAATAAAACCGAAAAAGGAGACAAGTGGTAATACAACATTTTTTACTTGCCCTCTGGAGCGGCAGTGACGGCTGGTGCAACATTTTAGCTGTTATCTCAGGTAAGCTAATATAACATTATCACGTATGTTGAACATTTTTAACTGTAACACCAGTCTTGCTGGTATTCTTTTAAACATTATCAAGATATTTTAAATTAAAGACACTAACGTGTCTGTTTTTAACCTTATGAAATGGTCCATATGTTGATGAGAAGCACCAGTTTAATAATTCTTTTCTTGTGATAGAAGGAATAATATTCTCTAAACTTTATGACATTTTCAATAGAATGACTGCCTGACTTCACGACAGCTCTGCCTATCCACCGAGACGTCGATAGCAGAGATAGTATGGAGAAGACAATTCTATCAAGATTTAAAACTGAAATAAAGAAACAGAAGTCGAGATGCAAATTCAGCTGAGGCTCATGAGTTTACCAACGCTCAGAAGAATATCATCAAGGAGACTTGACTCGCAGACTAGACAGGTATGACAAATATTAAATGTAATTGCTTAAAAGTAACATAATTATTTACATTTGTTTAAATAGGTTGGTTCAATTCGTTATAATTTTTATTCCGGAAATTCGGATAAAGAAAAACATTCACGAGATGCATGCCTTTGTGTCATGAACACGTGTACTCAACAACTCAAGCATCCATGACAGTTGCGCATTCTTTCAACAAATAATAAGACAATGGCATTGGGCTGCCCAGCTCATATGTATTTTCAAACCTGGTCAAGGACTTTCATGAGACATATGTATCCAGTTTCCTCCTCCCCCACCCTAAGAACCCGCACAAAAATACAAAGTCAGTTACACAAAATACCACAGTTCAAGTTCGATCTCAACATAATCCACTACACTCCAAGGTATCTCTACTATACACTAAACGCACTGTTCCATTGTCCGCTTTTTGTCTCCAAGGAGACGCGAGGGCTAATGTTTTATCAATACTTACTTGTAGCGGAAACAAAGATTACCTGCCTCCCTTCGATCGCTTAATCAGTTCACAGGCGTGTATAGATGGACTGCTGTCTGTCTGCCGAGACCAACGCTTTTCTTCTTAGCGAAGTTCTCCGTTGTTAGTCTCGGTGAGCCTTTTCAATGAATGTGACTAAACCAGAAGTTTTGTACAAACGTGCCTGGTTTTAGTAGTCTGAAATATGAACAAATCGGAAGCTGTGTACACACCTGCCTCTCTTTAGTAGTTAACTGGAAAAAAAAATCACGAACTAATATCCCTGGACTGCTGACAGACGATTTTTTTCCAGTTAACTACTAAAACGAGACATGAGACTACAAAGCTTCCAGTTTAGTCACATTCTTTGTTACGGCTCGCCGAGACTAACAGCGGTGAACTTGGCAAGAGGTTAAGCGTTGGTCTTGGAAGACAGACAGCAGTACACCTATACACGTCCATGATAAAAATCGTCTGCAAGCAGTCGAGTAATACAAGTTGCTGCTCAGTCGCTCACCCTTGCTCGCTCAATTCTACCTTGTTTGCCGTGAACACCACACTCACTGTCTCATACTTACACAAGCCGATCCGTAACACTCTGCAGCCGTAAAAGGCTTAAGTTGACCTTTTACCAGGTTAACACTTCAGACATTTGGTCATTGACCTCCATCCACACTGTCAACATTAAGTCTGCAACAGCTAGTGAATCAGAAAGAAAAAAACAATCAGTCTAAATGGAAAAGCCTGTTTCTCGTTACAATAAGGTTTTTACTGTGTTTTTAGGAATTCTTTTTCACATAGTTATTCGTCGAAGAAAAATGCTGGTGCACGACCATATTTTTTTTACAGTTTCTTGTCAAGTTGCCAACGCCAGCAAACAAAAAACGCTGAGAGACTAAACGGAAGCAACAACCTCCGAGAAAGAATAAACATTGTCTGTTAAACAGCAAAACAAGTAAGTATTTATTGTTAAATACTTTTCTACTAGAGATGCCTGTTGCTTTTCTCCAAATATCAACAGCCAGAAATTGAAACGTGCTTAACAGACTTTACTTTGGTCCAGTATTATAAATGAGGACTGACACTGTAGTGGCATTTTCACAGTTTGGAAATACCACAAGGGAAAAATTGTTCTTGAAAGTACAACCCTATGTAGATGATGTGTAGCATACCGGAAGACTATACAACGAGTAACAATATATTAGAAACACATTACTAGGGTGGCCATTTCATTATTCTTGTAATGAGTGGATATTCAAAGTCTAAGCATTCATATTTTCTTATTCCTTTTCCTGCTTTTTGTTTTAGCAAGACATAAATTATTACAAAATGCAATGAAAATAACTCATCATAATTAAAATGCAAGTTTTAACAAAGACACTACACTGGCGATCTGGGTTTGCTAGCTGGAGTTTAATTTTTTTTTTCTTTAAAATTTCTTAATAGCCCCCAACAGAAATCTTTTCTTCTAATTTGATAGTCTATTGCGCCATGTAAGAAACCCAATAATATATGACACGAAATATCTGTTGCAGATGCCATCCTCGGCTACATCATGACAAGTTCCATGTCACTTATTCTGCCAACTCTGTGACATCTGCGAAATCTTTGACCGCTCTGTTGTTTTGTTCTTAACAGAGAAAATCCGCAACTTGTCTTAGGCTATTTTAAGTAAGAGTTGGTTATACCATCAACATCCCAACTTAAGGTTTCAAAAATGGAAACAAGAAAATTATGACAGCAACATAGAAAGTATTGCTCAGTTGTCATTGTACACAACTTGTGTACCTCGTGAACAGGCTGATGTCAGATTTGTGTGCCAAATGTCAACTTGCCACAATAAAAAAAGATAACAACCAAAGTTCTTGTCTGGGACTTTTTAAATAATAATAATAATCATCATCATCATCGTCGTCATCGTCGTCGTCATGGTCGTCATGGTCGTCATCATTGTCATAACTCTCTTGTCTTGGTCTCTGCTCTTTACATGCGACAAAATATATAAATTTATAATTATGCAGTACTAATACAAATAAATAATTTAACTAATAACAAAACGCATGGTTAAATCAAACTACGGTGGACACTCATTATAGTAAAATAAAAATAATGCAAGAATATTTACTTGCTGTCATAGCTTCACCGTTGAATAAAATTTTCAGGAGGTATATCAGACCTTTGGTTTCTACACCTTGCTCCTAAAATCTTTATTTTAATGCTTATTTCACCCGTTGTAAGTATTTACTAGTGGCTCCATACTGGACATGAAATGTTTACTACGTCCAGCAAATAACCACGAGGTAAATATCGCGTCTATGCAGTGAAATACAGCAAACTCGCAGGATAAGATTATCCCTGATTTCTCAGCAATGCCGACTTTAAACATGAGTTCATTTCAAAGAGTTTATGCCAAGAGAGCGACGGTTATGTTACAGAAAACAAAGAGCTCAAGCTCATTTAACTATGAAAATACTCTGTACCAGAGACTAGTTGTCGTTCTTGTCATATTAATTCAGATAGTTTCGTGTAATGAAATTTTCTTTTTTTAAACCTGTGACGGATTTTCATTGTGCGGTTGCTGGCCAGATTATGTATTACTACAATATGTCCTGAGCAGCTCTGAGGCTGTGACGACCTTAGACATTGTGAACCACCTTCTACAACCTTAGAATAGAATACATTCTCGCTAACATCAAAAGTAAGTAAAAGGCGAGAGATACCGTTGGCCACTTGTAGTGAATGAGATTGATGTAAGGTCCATGTAGTTTATACACACATACAAGTATGAAATCCTAAATGTGCAGACATATTCACACACTATGAATATAAATCTGAGATATTGTGTTCCTTACAATGGAAGCTCGAACGAGAGACAAGCTGCTAAACTACAAAAGACTTAATATCAAAGAAATAAATCTCGCTGTTATATACCTTCAGAGAGGTGGGGGTCCAAAATACAATTTCTATTTTGCACCAAACTAAAGCAACTAAACATAGAACTCTATCCAAAGATGAAAATCTCCACGCCTGGTTCAGCAATGCACTGTGTTCAGCTTCTTTTCGCAGTCACCCAGTCAAAGTGAGCTACCCAGCATCTAATTAACGTAGTCGGTTCACATCCGCACCCGGTCAGAAAAAAAAAAACAACTTCAAAATGGTCTGCCTCTTTATGACAGCGATTATCGTTGCCAGTTTAAGCAGGTTTGTACATAAAATGTGTATGTGTGTATGTGTGTGTAGCACTCTAGTAGTGTACAAAGTAGAATGTCTTTGTTCGGGGAGGATGACGTTCCAGATTTGCATCTAGATTCTAGAATGTTCGAGGGGAGGGAATATAATTCGAAGAAGCGGGGCGGACAGTGGTGTGGGACCTTTTATGCATTTGGAAGAGAGAGAGAAGGCAGGTCAGCCGCCGAGCGAAACTGAATTAAAAACTTCAGCGTGGAAATTCGATCTTTGTGTTGTTTCTGGTACGACTAGCCATCAGACATTGACGTGTTGGTTACATGTGTAAAACTAATCAAAATGTACGAAAGGACATTAACCTGACTTAGTAACCGCACGACAGGATCACGTGACTGCGATCTGACACCACCCCTCAGTGGCGGGACACCCCAAGAATGTAACATGTGTCTGGGGGGAAGCTGGAGGGGGTTGCCACGCCACGGACACGTTCCTACTGCGTGTGTTTAGGCGTGATGCTCACTCCACGGATGACTGGGCAATAAGGACTACCCAGCAGCCCTCGCACGTACAGATATGACAGTCTTTCATTATTTCAACGGCCATCTTTCCCTCTCTTCTAACCCTGTAGCTTTAAAGAAGGTAGCACTGTTTTTACCTTCAAAACAATCTTCTGTTACACTAGAACTGTGCTGTCCTTGTTATTTCTCTTGCTTACTCAGATGATATTATTTGAGACAGCCCAGAGGAGGAATGACATGCAACTTGTGTAATTTATGATTATATCAACAAAGTTAGGCACAAATGTTATGACAAGGGTGTTAGTGCACCTGTCTCAAGTCTTCGCACATTTTTAGACAACTCTCTCACACACTGTAGAGAACTATTGCTGTGTCCATGCCAGGCTCATCTGCTGAAGCCTGGACAAGAGATACTCCCGTCACCCTCGTATTTCAGACTGGTGGTCACATTGCCATCACTTACATAAACACCATCTTAATATTTTCCGTACCGATCTCTGCATCAGAACTTTCATAGTAATGATAGCGGATAAAGTGTTACTTTTCTTTCCTTTAAACAAAGAGTTCTCGGAACTAACATGTTTATGATCGTAACTCGTCATGTTTTGGAAAAGGCGGTGAGTTTTCGAGAAACACCAATTCAGAATCACAAGCGGGCCACGGTGACCTCATTTCAGAGGCGGGCTACGGGAAACAGACTTTGGAGACCCATGGCCCTCTTCCTCTAACATGAAAAATTTTAACAAGCGATGCTTAAGACATTGCGTCAATTATCTTAGTCCATCTTCAAAATTAATAATCCATCCACACGTCTTAACTCATTAGATGGGTTATCTTAGTTCCCCACCCCGTCGATTTATCAAATATATTGAATTTTTTACCATCATAAAAGATCACTATCAGATATATTTGCAGTGAAGCATTCAAACAGAGATATTCTGCCACCCCATTACCCTCTTATTACAGAAAAAAAACAGACGTATGCCGTGAAAACAAGGGTTTCTGGTGAGTAGATTAGTGAGCAGTGGTTCCTGGCTATTGCAAGAATATATAAAATATTCAGTCACGTGTGAAATAAGACTCCGAATGAAGACGCTCTTCCTGCTAAATTATTTCAGAAATTAATTCTTACCAACTCACGGTTGCGCCCCACTGTACCTGTGGGTACAAGCCTTACAAGTCGAGTCGGTCTCTTTGATCTGCTTGTGTTTTAGTTTGTTTGTTTTTTTCTTTTTTTTTTTACTTTCTTCAGTGCCTCCCTGTCCCCGTCCCTGAAAGCTTGCTTCTGTTTGTTTTATTTGTTTATTTATTTCATCTATTACCAGTAGTAAGGGAGATACGATATGAGCATAGAAAGGCGAACTTTCTCCATCGTGACCGGTCATCCGACCTCGTGAAAAGGTCCCCAAGTGAACAGCCGACAATTAGATATGATGGTCTGTTTGTTTAAAATGTCTTTATTATCCATCCTTACACAGGGTTTGTTCCTGGAATAAACTGACTATTTTCTTTGTTACAACGGATTACTCACAAAAATGAATACAGTGATTTAGAAAACAGAGGAAGTGCCAACAAACACATTACTGTGTAATGTCGCAGACCTCAGACGCACTCGCACACCGTAGCACGCACTCGACATTAGGTAGTACAGGACAGAATTCCCAGGGTAGGTATTTGTATCGGAGGTCAAATGTCAGCGGTTCAACAGACGGGCGGGCAACAGTGGCTGAACGTCACTGCGGCATTGTCTGGATGACACCATTTCGTCTTTGCGTACATGTAAACTCCCCTACCACCCTGTTGCCTAGCAGGTTTTATCTAATGAGAGGCTTGATCACGGACTAGGTGCATGCATGGATGCTTGCACACCTGCCACACCTAAATGTTTGAATAGGGTTTTTTATTTTTTTCACAAACGCTCACCTTACTAGATTTATGGGGTGACCACACACTGCACATTCATGCACACAAGAAATCTGCAACACCTTCATCTAGTGTTGTTTTTCTCTAAAACGAAGTTATCACGACTTCGAGCATAAAGGTGACCCTAACCCTCCTCCCCACTCCCAACTTGTATCCCACGAGTTGTGCCGGACAGAGGTGTGTGTGATGTCAGATGTACATCACCAGTGTCCAGCTATTGCTTTAATACCTTCCAGTATAAACCTTGCAGTACAGAATTTCAATCAGCGTGCCCCGGTGTTCTGGCCTGATTGCCCTTAACGAAAAATTTCAAATATTCTGTCAAACCAGAATAATAATATCATACATTCTACCAATAGATTTACTCATAAAAAATAAAACATAAATCAAAGAAATAAGCATTACAATTTGACAGCTAAATTATAGCATAATATACACCCTTTATTCCTAAGAATGATGATAATTAAAAAAAAGAAAGTGAATAATTCACGGTCGTGTCACAACAGGCAGCTCAAATTTTCAAATTTCCATCCCTGTTCAAGTCACCGCCCTACACACCTGACGAGTGAACAGGTTGTGGACAATGAATTAAATAAATTGATTTGAAATTAGTCAAGAAAACTTTATATATCATTTAAATTAAACTTACTCTACATAATAGTTTTTGTAAACGTTTTAATATTCTTAATAACAAACAATGCGGTGGTGACATTAGCTAAATGTCCTCTAGTTAAATGTTCGTAACTAAAACAAAAATTAATCATACAACAGACGACACAGCCAAAAAGAAACATTCGTAGCAAAATTTCGTGTTGTCTGTATAAGTGAGAAACTTCTTCCGACTTGAGGAAAGGGAAGCGAGAGGTAAGCCTGGCATGTGTTCCCATCCACAATAGGGCTTCGCCCCCCCCCCCCCCCCAACACCGTCACTCCCTCACCCTCGCCCTCCGTTCCATGCTGGTTACTTTTAACTTCAAATGGGAGACGAGTTAGCTCTCTTGGACGATGGCGCTTTCCTGCAATATCGATAAACTCGCATTCAAGTCAACCTACCAGTTTTCTGTAAAGGTCACACTATGAAAATTATATTTTTCTCTAAGATTATTAATTGCTTAAAAAAAAAAAAATACTTAGACCATCCTTGCGCCCCCTTCGGGATTGGGTTCTTGGTGTCGTCCTAGTTGGCGCGATGACTAGACTCCGCGTCATTTCCTTGACCTCGGCGGATCCCGATATCAAGTTTGAATAAGGCCGCTTTCTGATTGGACAGCCATTCCGTTGCGTTTGAAAGATCCCGCCAACAGACGCCTGCCAGCTAGCGCGCCAGAAGTCTAAAGACGGGGCTTAGGTCCGGACCCGTTAGTCAGCGAAATCTTCAGTCAAAGAATGTCTGGGGAAAATTTTCTACAACCCTTTCACAACACACAATGGTGGTGTGAGACACGAGTGACTCAAATTGTCACCATAATCCGCCTTCTACTGAGGCCCTCGTCATGGCAGTCATCTTTCTATCGTCACCATAACTCTCAGCACGACGGTCTGACGGTTGCTGCCGCCATGTTTGTAACATTCCACAGACCTGGGTATGTTATACGGTATTACTTTTTACGTATAACTATTATACAAGATATTGGCGGAAGGCAAATCTTCAATAATCGTTTTTATGATATTTATTTTTATCCGCCTTACTTTTCAGTCGCTCATAATAGAGTGCAGTGGTGTCAAATCATTGAAAGACGCCTTCAAAATACTGGCGTTCATGGAACGCAAATATCAATCCATTCTCATCATCGGCTTTATCGCCAACCCATGCCATTCCTTTTTTCCAATTTAAATATGGAACATGTAAACGTTCAAATTCGCCATGGTGCGACACGTTCACAGACAGAAATGTTACCTGCCATGTATTTTGGCCAGCTTAGCCACTCCGGCATTATTAATGCTGTGGCACTCAACAGATCCAACTCGTATAATGTTACCATACAGTGTAGAGAAATGCATATTTATAACCAAAGCAGACATATTGCGAGACAAGTATATAATCATTATGTACCGAACAATATCTTTGAAAATACAACATTTCTGGACAATGATCCGCAAAATTATGTCTACAATCAAGATGTAGACCTTCAATCTGGCATATCATATTTGCAGTCAGAAAATTTTTATGCTCTTCGCCTTCGTCAGAGGAGACACCTTGACGTAGCCTCTCCCTTGGTTGACAATATTTACCAAGAGGACATTGACTTAAGGCAGTCACAAGATTTCTATACCAACAATCATGGTCAGAGTAGCAGCTATATTATAGCCAATCCAGAATCCAACGAGTCTGACCACAATGTTCATCATTATCTCTAATTCATACAAATAAAAAAATACCTTAACTCATTTTCAAACTCGAATGACAATTCAATAGACTGGTAAATTATGTGTGCAAAAATGTTGATTTGGAATTTTGAAGGCTGGGGAATGATAATAACTATAGAGGTATTTTGTTGTAAAACTGTGAGCATCGTCATTTATGACTGACATTTCGAAGAGGGATCGTGAGAACTTTCAAGACCGTGCCAGTGTGTGTGCGCATAATCTTTGTATTGGGTGATGAGAAATCCAATATTGACTTATTGAATATTGACTATTGAATATTAAATAATAGAAATATTATGTATTTTGGAGTTTATGTTCGTGTTAGGACCCAATGTCCAGATTGCGACTTGCTTTCAATGTTAGATATTGTGAAGTCCTGGTCCCACAGCAACCCAAAAATTACATGATGTGGTCATCCTCAGGCAATCTTTGTGTCATGCACATTTTGTACTTTCAGAATCCGGATATTTGTGTCTCGTATTTTCACGAGTACTACGTGTTGCTAAAAAGCTACTTATACTTTACGGCTTCATTATTTGTTTACTTGATAAGCACAATATTCAACATGTACATGAAATTTATCACACATCTATCAATCCAAGACTCTTTTCGTTATTAAAACAAATTGATTCAGTCATTGTGTTATTTGCAGGGATGGGGAGTAGCTGTAGCCGGCTACAAATTTTGTAGCTTGTAGCTTAGCCGGCTACAAATTAAAAAAAGTAGCTTGTAGCTGTAGCTACATTTTAGAAAGTAGCTGTAGCTTGGCTACATGGTACCCCCCGACTCAATGTGAATGTGGCAATTAAATATTTAGAAAAAATTTAGAAAAATGTTAATTTTATCAAAAGTAATGTTTATATCATATTCTCAAATGCATCACTTTGTAGCTTATGCATTTCTAAAAAAAAAAATTGCAAATTTTACTGCTGTAGCACAAGCCAATCTGAGAAATATGTTTTTATAGTTAGGACTGGATGTCAAAAAACGACAAACAGAGAAATTCAAGCTTAAAGATTTAAAATAAATATATCTTGTATCAGATAATTTTGAAAAATATATTTCAGTGTTTATATGCTACATTTGACATCCTACTATATAATTAAAGTCTATTCTAGTATACCAGGACTATACTTTTCACCCTATCAGCTTTTGGAAACAATTAGTTTGTGTTCCTTTCTTTGTTTTCAGTGTCAGTGTTAGAAAAAAAATGCCTCATGATCTGCTTGCCTAAATTAGATTAAGCAGTGTTTTACTTATATTCCATGCAAACTCATTTATTTCAATGGTCTGTTGTTCATTGTCACAGTATTGATAAGAGGTTGACATTTTCATCACCACATAACCTAACTTATTGAAAATTCCACCAGGTACCTGATACTTAAGCATCTGTTTAGTTTTCATTTCTAAGTAATAGGGAACAAATAGTTATAGAAAACAAATGTTTATCGGAAAACTTATATAATTTCTTTTGTCACTAAAACAGGATGAGGAAAAAGATCCAGAAATGTTTAATATAATCGTAAAATACGTGTACTTATTGTGTGAAAAAGGCCGGGGGAGGAAGGGTGCAAGGAATGAATGAAAGCATTTATGGATTCACTAAATAAAATTGTCGGTATATCGCAGTTCTCCGTTTCATTATTATAATAAAAACTTTGTAAAGCAAGTAATAGTGTTTTGTGTGTATGTTTGATGTTTGTGTATGTTGCTACAGCCAGCTGGCTACAGCTAACTTGTTATAACATCACGCTTTTAAAAGTAGCCAAAAGAAGCCAAAAGAAGCTGGCTACATTTTAAAAGTAGCCCAAAGTAGCTGGCTACTTTTTGCAAAATTGTAGCTGTAGTGTAGCCGGCTACATTTTGAAAAAAAGTAGCTGTAGCCTAGCCGGCTACAAATTAAAAGTAGCTTGCCCATCCCTGGTTATTTGTTGAAAGAACGCGCAGTTATGCTTAAGTAACCCAATCACGAGTGGATGATGTTGCAGGTTATAAGACATCAGGAAGCTTTGTGAGAAAATTTGTTATGTTTACAATTAATTTCTTATCTTTTCCTACCACATGACATGTTGTATTCTTGTTTTCCTATCTATTGTCACACTGAGTTTGGTGTTGAGGGACATCGATGTCGGCCAGTCCCTCGGTACCTGGAGGAGCCTACATTCCGTGGTTTGTTCTGTGTCTCCAATTGAGTACATTGGGATGGCAACAGGTCAAGCTGACGGTAAAGATGGTGCCTTATTCTGTTGTGACCTGTCCCGAGGACCACAACAAATCCCATTCATCAAATTATTTGTGCCCAAATTTTACAGGAAGTGTAAATTTCTCAGTCTAACTATTCATCTCTTGCATAAGAAACGAAATAACGTTGTGTGTGTGTATATATATATATACGTTAATGCCTAGGTCTAATGCTTTAAAAAAAGTTTATTTGGGGAATGGTGCATGTTAAATTTTCACAAAGGAAAAATAACTGATAGTTGAATATATTTTTTTGTACATTTGTGGACCTCGACAAAGGACTTGGTAATGATTCCAGTCCAACAGTGAAATAAGAAAACACCATGGTATGCAAAGCAGTAAACAACGTTTGCAAAAGTGCAACTGTGAATGGAAAAAAAAATCGAACAATCGAAAAATCGAAAAATCAGAAAGTGCAAGATCAGAAAGTGCAAGATAAGAAAGTGCAAGATCAGAAAGTGCAAGATAAGAAAGTGCAAGATAAGAAAGTGCAAGATCAGAAAGTGCAAGATCAGAAAGTGCAAGATAAGAAAGTGCAAAAATCAGAAAGTGCAAAATCAGAAATTGCAAAATCAGAAATCGCAAAATGGAAAATCGCAACTGTGAATGGAAAAAATCGAACAATCGAAAAATCGAAAAATCAGAAAGTGCAAGATAAGAAAGTGCAAAAATCAGAAAGTGCAAAATCAGAAACTGCAAAATCAGAAATCGCAAAATTGAAAAGTGCAACTGTGAATTGAAAAAAATCGCAAAATCGCAAATCACAACTGTAACAAGGAAAACGGCAAATCTCAACTGTGCTTCGCAAAACGGCAAATCAAAAATCCCAAATCGCAACTCCGAAACGCACACATCAAATCGCAACTCGGAATTGAAAATTGCAAAATCGCAACTGTGAATTCCAAAATGGAAAATCTCACTTGTGAATCGAATAAATCTTAAAGTCGGAACTGTGAATCAGGGTTTTAAAAAATGTTTAGTTGGGAATGCTGCATGTTAAGATTTCACACAGGAAAAATAACAGATAGCTGAATGTATTTTTTGCAGATTTGTGAACCTAGACAAATGACTTGGGGAGGATTCCAGTCCGACAGTGAAGTGAGAAACCACCATGGTATGCAAAGCAGTAAACAACGTTTGACGGTAAGAAACTGTAAGTGACAGCATAATTTGTATTTTCTTTATATTACTTTGGAAACGTTTTTCTCAGCTCAATGAGTAGCTTACTCTTGACGTGAGAGACAACTTATGTTACTTATTTATTCACACTTTAGCCATGTACTCTAAGAAAACAAGAAAACCCTGTTTTATGTAGTACTTAACAAGCTGTGGTCTCTCTTTGCTAGTATTATACAGGGCGAGGGTGCCCCCTATAATACCCTCAGACGAAGCGGGGTACTTATCAGTGGCTCACCCTGTAGTGCAATACAGTAACCCTAACCCCTGTAAAGTCAGGGGGCGCTAAAGGAAGGAAGAAAGAAATGTACAAGACTCTACAGCTTCATACTTCGGTGAATAAATTTCGTGTATTTTTACCGAAGAGCTCACAACCAAAAGATATCTTCCACTAGATTCATGCGTAATATTATTCCCCTTGTAGCAACATGATTGCCTTTACAAGGGAGACAATCACTAGACTGTAAATAACTTGCCTGAATTTCCATTATCTTTGCCCTCCTATGCTACTACCTTTTCATAACAGGATATTATTTTAATTTCTTATTCGTTATGAATTGTACGAAGAATTACAGAACATATTAATTATGTGCATGTATTGCAAGGAGGTGGAGTTCATCAGTCTCGCTCATTTTCTCAGGCATATTCCACCAGTAAATTTGGAAATTACAGATATTCATGCAAACGACACTCTAGAATTTAACTCAGTTCTTATGGTGATATGGAGGAATTTACATGTCTTGCAATAAAACTTTTACTAAAAGAGAGTACGATAAATCCTACTTCGTATGATAAACTAGCCGGGAATACCTTGTGTTGTTTGGGTAATTTTTTTCTTGTGATTTTATTGTCAAGTTTGTATTTCCCACGTCAGCTGAGTCAAGCTAAATGAGTAATTTATATATGCGGCCTCAAAGTAGCGAAATAGTAAAGCAAATGTCTTGCAGTTGATACATTATTGATGCCCCTTCATAATTGCTTATGTTTTCAGCTTGTTGATCGAGGATGGAGAGAGGAGAAGAGGGTCGACGTTTCGAGTCAAAAGAAATGAATGACCCCGTCACCTGACTGTGGAGCAGAGCAAACCTCTGTAGGTGTGGTAGGGATGGGGAGCAGCGCTTGTAATAAAGAGAGAAAGATAAAAACTGCCATCACATGTTTTTCCTTTTTTCTCTCTATCACATTAGTTAACCGTCGAACTTTGACATAGTCCCAGTTTGCCCTGCGTAACATCATTTCCATTTTTATCAGAATCCATTGGGAACATATTAGAAGGAAATGAACCTCCACAGCCACCTACACAAGCCGAACAGCCTCCGACCTTTCCACAGACCAAAAGAATGTTCCTGCTAGATGTTGTTGGGATTTGAATGAGGAGCCAACCCAGAACGACAAATACCGCCATCTGTTTTACTTGTAATGTTAATCACAAAGCTGACAGGTTTGTGTGTCTTCCATTCACTGCTTTATATTGAGTGGTTTCCCTTCGTCCAACATGCTTGAATGAGGTGGGGTTCCAACATTTTTTTCAGTTCCTCTCTGCTTGGTAACCATGTCGATACCAGCAATCTCCTGACGATTTTATCTGCGTTCTTAATTATGGATTGGTCTATATCACTTTGGCTAATGACTACACTATTTGTAGTAGCATGGACCAATAAGATTCAAGACATCCCTTAAATCACACTGAGTACTAAAGCAGCTGGTTTTTTTTAAAGTAAAAGAAACTAGTAGCACTTGTGGGTATATTTCAATGGTTGGCCGACACGAAGTGTAATTCATTAAAAAAGCAGTCATTAAAATGTTTAAAGAAAACTTTTAAAATCATGTTTTTTTAAAAAGTTTTAGCAGTCCATCTTATCAACTCCTATTTCAACAAGTAAAGTATAAATAAAAAGAAAGTATCAAAAGTGACTTTAAAATATTTAAGCAAACGTTAAAAATCATGTTTAAAATGTGTATATTGCAAAGGAAGAGTAGTAGTGGTCGTTATTTCCTATTGCTATGATGGCAGACAGTGCTTAGCCAGGTGTAAACACTAGAAGTTTTCTAGCTGTAAAAGAGAGGAGTATTTGTGCTTCTTAGAGTTACAAATGACACAACAGGTAGCGGTGTTTGTCTCCTACAGGTTTGATGACTGTTTTCCCCTGGAGCATACCTAGACTGATTATCTCAGCCAAGCTCAACAACCGGGACATTCACCAAGAGGGAAGCCCCATGACATCTAAAGCAGTGAGCAATTAATTCTTTAAGAGAGGAAAAGGTAAGTTGATGTCGTGAAAAGTTTAAACTTTTAAATTACTTTTGGGAATTATTTTGCGCTTTGTTTTCTAATCGTGTCCAATGTCACATTCATCTGTAACACATTAAAATCCGTATACACATATTCTTTTGTGTGTTTACTGATAAGGGGTTGGGGGAGAAAAAGCTATTGTAAGTTCACTTTTCGTGTTGATGGGAAACTTTTTATAAAACTGTTACATAAAGGTGGCTTCATCTTCTCATTTCGCGTTCAGTTTAGACTTTGAAACTGAGATGCATTTCGTGAATATTTTATTGCAGTATTAATTCTGCGTTGGATCGTGACAACCTCAGCGAGAGATGACCATCTGAAATTTCTACAACTTTCAAGTAGAAACACCTAAGAACTTTAACGCAAAAGAAACTACGTTTATTTTCTTTATATTTTTTTGGCTTTTTGTGTGTTTAATTCTGTTTTTGTCTTGGGAACAGTATGTGCATCTGTATGTATGTTTACTCACACAAACAAACAATTATATACACAAACATACTTCTCTCTCTCTCTCACACACACGAACTTTCAAAATTTTTCACAATCTGCGTTAGAGTCTTCACAGACATTTCAGACGACAATAGTTGATGACAGGATATGGCAGAGGAGAAAACAAGCAAAATAAAAATAATAAACAACTTTATGAATCCCAGAAGGCAATTATATTCTTATGTTCTGTTACAAAAATAGACAAGTGTTAGTTGCGGGAAAAAACATAAGGACTAAAAGGTTGTGCATCATAGAACACTTCACAACATGCAAACTAATCTTACATCACACATCCATGTAAACAAACAACTGACGATTCCATCTATAAATGGCCAGGAAAAAAGCAGTAAACAGTAAAGTCCCTCAACACTTTATCAAAGGGATTGGGAAAGCAAAGTGCCTCAACCAATGGACAATTACTTGTCATGCCCTTTGCTCTAGAAATGCATGTAGATGCATGTGATTTACTCCTCTAGATGAAACTTCTCCGTTCAATAAGGCATTGTCATCAAGTGTCAAAGGAGAGTATATTAACACTGACACTTTACCCCCCTGCAACCAATGATTATCATATCAGAAGCGCGGTCACACACACACAAGGTACGTCTACTTTGTGTTACAATATTTCGGAATTTTATCTGCAAGTACAATGTAATAACCTGGAAAACTGCCCTTGGATGACCATTATTTAACACAATATTGCAGGAAAATGCTATATGTCTACATGTTAGTCAGCGCGCAAATAGAATACGATATGAAGTCAGCCGTCTGTCCTTCTACCAACTGTGGTGGTTGTTGGCAGACTTCCGTTATCTACATCCCACGTCACGACAGTTTCCAGAGTCGTCTGTCGTAAAACATGTCGTAATTCCATGAGTTCGACTAAGCAGCGACTTGCAAACAGTCCTCAGTGTCTTCGTCTTTGTTGTCAGTTCACCTGGTACACCACACGAGCAGTCTGGTGCGAGGGAGGAATTCTACTCATGTGTAAACATTGGTAGAAGCTAAATATAGACCGGAAATTCCCATTTCTCTAGAGCTGCGCTATTTTAAAGTCACAAAGCAAGTTTACAAGCTGCTATGGCTCTGTCACAAGGTGTGTATAGTGTTTGATGTCAAGATCTTTTATACTACATTAAATATATATGTGCAATCATTTCCAGGTGAATGCAGTTTTATTCATTTGTTCAGAAAATAAACTGATCAGGTAGAGTCGACATAAGAAACGTGGAGAACTTTATACAAGTATCTTCCCCTCCAGAGTGAGTTTCATGTCTTAATTGTAGATTAGTGTCCACCTCGCGATTTACTTTATACTCCAATACATCGATATAGTGTAGAACCAAGAATTGTATATCAAGTGCTATATCTGTCTCTTACAATGTTCCAGCACCTATCGTCAAAACACAGCCCCGGGGAACTGGTCTCATGGGGAACATTGGCACAGTCGCATTCAACAAGGGATGCTATTGGTCAGCCACTCACCCAGAATTCTTCATCTAGTCAACAAGTAGTCAGCACGGACAAGGGGAAGACCACCTCCTGTTGACCCTCGGACCCGACTATAGGGGGCAGGTGGAGTTAAAGTCCCTTAAGGTACCACATGACAACACTGCAGTGATAACGTATTCGCTTGTACAACGTTCAAACAATATAGTAAAAGAGGATTTTATACAGCAGAACTAACATAAGTTTCAGTCAAAACAAATGAAAATTTGAGTTTTTATTTGAAAAATTGCTACAATCACAAGCTACTTCAAGGTATAGTCTTCATGCTTACAATGTCATAAAAAAATTAGCTAGCTTACGAAAAAGATAATAATGGTGAGGAAAATTTAACAACCACATCTCAAATGCCTCAGAGATTAGGTGGTGGCATGTAGCCTCGAACATCTTAAACAACATCTTTAGCTTGTGGAGCTTGTGGAGCTTGTATCAAGTGTGCACTTGCTGAGGTCGTGAAGAGCAGAATCTGACGTAGCACGAATAACGATGATGATGGGGTTTATGAGGGTTATATATGTATAAAATGTAGAAAGAAACAATATTTGTATACAGTATATGTTACAGGAAAAACAATATACTGCACAATATATCCTAAATAAAGACACCAAAGAGTTGATAACATACTTCAGAAAACAAAAATCAGATAAGTATACAGTTCAGCATCGTCATATTTATCAATCCAGTCGCCCAAACCTCTCTCCTCAAAACACACTCTCTGTTGCTCTTTGTCAGTCGTATTCTGAACTGGTGCGCACACAATTAAAAAAAAAATCATAATAAATAGTTAATATAGTTTATCTTAAGTGGAAATAAAAAAAAATATTAACAAGATCCAAATATTGAAACATCCACCTTTCCTACCTACATCTTCTTTACACTCCACTTTGTTTTCTGTCAAATAGAAAAGAACTTTTGTGCGGTTACTTCCCTTTACAAGAAGATTTATTTACACGGAGTTCTCTTTTCTTTATATCCGTATTTTATATCAGTTTTTCATGATGATTTTCGTTTTCACACGCTATTTGCATTTTAAAAGGGATTCTATCTATTACAAAATATGAAACTACAGGGTACTGGTCATAAGAACATGTATGTTACATATTGAAGGCCACATGCTTGAGAACTTAGCGCAAGTGGATACCAAGGGACATCGGTAAGATAAAATAGTTTTAGTTCATGAATACGTCTGCTAGCCGAGTCTTATCACGTGAACACCATCGGTTAAAGCTTAATTAACGACTTTACTAATCAACTAATTTAGACCTGACTGCCACTGCAGTGGAGTGGAGTGACCAAAGGTCCCATGAGTATAACAGTCGCACTCAGGTCAAGTGATTAGAATAAAAAAATCCACTGTATAAGATGAAAGTATTCTGCAAAAATGGTAAACATCATGTTAAAATACAATTATTCCAAAATGCATCAGTGCAGACCCTCGTGTTTAGTTGATCTGCTTGCAAATTAAGATTTCAATTACAATATTTTTCTGACACAATTGAAAGATAAACGGTAAAAGTTTAGACAATATATTCTAATTTTTAAAGAACAAAACTAAAAAGTTAAAATTGCGTTGCGATGAGTGTGTCCTTCATTGTCTGTGAGTCCTCAAATAAACATTTGAAATGAAATTGAGCATAATGTTCAGTTGGTCAGGAGGCTTACTTTATCTCGTCAGTTCCGGTTTCTCGAGTCTTCAACGGAAGAAATAAAAGTAGCCACGAGAATTTCTAAGCAATAAAATCCAAACTAAAACCTTGGCTGCTAAACCTAAAATGTCAACAATTTCTTGTCAATCATTCATGAGTGGATGATAAAAATAATTTCTTTAGCAAAACGAGATTGTTTCCCCTTGGCAAGAAAATGAAAATATAATTTGTTTTGGCATGATTAATCTTGTCGATCTGATGATGGAAGTCTCACTGAATGCCTTGTCCTTGCAGACGAGATTCTTCATGAGAAGAACACGCGGATGACCCTCCAGACCATCGCCGCTGTTTCTACAATGCCCTCAGCCATTCTGCCAAGTAAACCCTTTTCTTCATTTCGTGCAATACCATCTTTGAGTTGATTTATTTCATTATCATAAGCTTCCTGGCTTTCTTCTTGTGCTTTTTTCATGTCTTCCATTACTTTGTCTGCCTCTTCCTTTAGTTTTCTTTGTTTTTCTTCCGTTTGCTTTCGATCTTCTTCTTGTTTCTTCTCTATTTGATTCACCAGATCTTGGTTTTCTCTTAAAAGATTGTTCATTTGTTTTTCCATCTCCGCATCGGTAAGAGACTTCAGCTCCAGTTTCTCGTACATCTTCTGTATTTTTCTTTCCATTTTTTCTTCTTTTTTCTTTATCTTCTCCTTACGCGCTTTTTCTCTCTCTTCATATTCCTTTCTTTCTTTTTTGGCATTTTCTTCTAGTTGTCTGACATTCATCTCAAGTTGCCTGATGTACTGCTTGTGTTCGTGCTCTCTCTTTTCTACTTCCATCATCCTTTTCTGAATTTCTTCTTCCATTTTCTCTCCAACCGAAATGTACTTCGGGCAAGTGTATCGTTCATTGTTATTGTCCTTGACCATTTGGACCACAATGTTTAACAGTCGATTAACTTGAGGCTTTTTGTCAGCTGTCATGTTGTCAAAGACCACATATCTTCCTCCACAATCTTTCAGAATGTCTTTGAGTCCAGCAGGAGCTGAACTGATGATGTCATCGATAGTTTGACCGGCAGACCTCAAGTTGTCTCCCCCGGTGAAGACGACGACCATGTACTTAGTGACCTCCTTATCAAAGATTGCAACGAGTCGTTTGTAGGTGCCCTCCTCTTCCCGTGTGAATCGCCCTATTTTCACCACGAAGAGGAAAGCGTGAGGACCCGGATGTAAGAGGGCCACTGCCTGCACAATCCTTGCAGCGATGTTCTCTTCTGTAACATTTGTGTCAAACAGGCCTGGCGAGTCGGTGATCTGTAAATAGAATTAAAATTTATGGCATAGCAGTTATAAACTTTCTTTAGCTAAAAATAAAATTTTATTTCGCAAAAATCTATTTTTTCAAAACCTTCTTAAAGTGTTATGGAGATGATCCAGGTATGAAACTCTGTCAGAATCGTTGACCTGAATCAAGTTTCCTGTACTAGACAACACAACTACATCGATATTTTCACTCGAAAGGGATAATTTAAACCTCAGAGATACGACTTCGGTCTTGAAACCTCTTGTTGTAAGCAGCAAATTTAAAACACAATAGGTATGCAAGCTTAGTTTCATGATAATATCAACCAAAATAAGCAGGTCTTCATCTTAATGATAAAAGATAAAATAGGGGCACATAGGTACAACTGTGTAACACCTTTGAAATAGTCTTAGGCAATAATTAGCTTAGCTGTCAATTAATATTGGATAAAAAAACAGGTAATTTTGAAAAACAAAACGTATACGCATGCATAGCCTAGTGGCCACAAGGGTGGGAAACGTAACTTCTTGGCTGTTTCTAGGGAGAGTCATGTGGAAGGTAAAGGTCTGGTCAAAAGACTTCGCCGTCCCTCGAAAATCATGTACACATTTCCGGTGAAAAGTGGTTGCTGTTGTTGTTGATGGTGGTGGTGGCGTCGGTGCGTGTGGTGTTGGTGGTGGTGGTGTGAGTGTTAATCTATGATCGTGCTTGTTTGTTTGTGTGTTGTGTTTACCTCAACTTTCAGGCCGCTGACGACACCACGATTTATTTCACATTGTGATGTCTCTGAGCTGAAGCCGACTGATGTTCGAAACTTGTTTTCGCCGAAGATCGTGTTGCCCGTTGCACTTTTTCCCACCCCGGTCTTACCCACCAGCAGGAACCGCAACTCCTCTGAAAAAGAAACTGCACGCACGTGCATGTACAGTTTTTGAAACTTATCATTTGTTACTATTTTACAGAGAATGAAATAATAATCCTCGCTCTCATCCTTGCGTTCCTCTCTCGGATGTATAAACTCACAGTGTGAGCACCACATGGAGTGTTTGTTGTTACATTGCAGGAAAAAAATTGTTTTTTTCTGAGACTTCGCCTATTTCATTCCAAGATAAGCATACTTACCTCTGGATATTTCATGTTTCCATCGCCCTCTGTCCAGTACTTTGGTGTCTCCTGGGTTTACAGAAACATATGGTTGAGTTTCTCAGTCTTGTAAATATATTTTAAAAAAACACGACAAACATTCTTTAACATCCTTGGGATACTATTTGGTGGCTTTGTTAGATCGTTTAAATTTAGGCAGCTTATTGGCATCGACACAATATAAATAGCGAAGAGAACTTTGTATTCTTTTTCTCTCTCTCGGAATAAATATCTTATTCTAGAGTTGAATGTCTTATAGCTTCATGTGCAATGTCCTTTCAAGAAATGAATATTTTCTTAATTTATGTTATTCATTTACATTGATAGCTATTTTGAACGACAGTTCCACACTACATCTAAATGTTTTCCGTCCTGAGTGCTATTGACAGCACACTGCGTTGAAGTTAGTTTTTTAAATAATTTGTCTGATTAAGAATTAACCCTAAATATTAATTTAAAAGTATTGAGAACAGCAGCCAACCTTGTTCAGGTTCAAAACGCATTCTAGCTTCATGAAATGACAGAGTGTCGCGATCCCCTCTTCCTGCAACCGCTTTCCCAGGTGACAAGTCTTCTGTGTGATTTCTGACATCTGTCCATATATACAGGAAACAATATACAGGAAAGATCCAAGTAAAGACAAGTAAAACGATATTAGAATTCAAGACTGGAACAACCCTTATTTCTGTTTTGGATAAAATATTTTAAAATCCGTTCTACTTCCTTCTGGCTGAAAGGAGGCAGGAATTCTCTTTTGGAATAAAGACATTTTAAGATATGAAATTATGGAATAAGAAATTTGTCATTCTGCCATTGCCAGTTATAAATATTAGATGTAATAATACTGACATGAAATAAATTACAACTATTTTTGGGCACAAACGTTCCACCTTATGAGAAGATCAGGGAAATTGTGAGAATACTGAATTCAACTTCACATGATGTTGCTCTCTAATATATCCTTCCTCCCTGAAAGCGTTTAAAAATATTCACACACACACACACATTTACTCAAAGACTGGGTATCAGACCTTCTGACCGGTCCTTCTGACATTCCTTGCTGGCGATACCCCCAGTGTCCTTGACCTGCTCTGGTGAACTCTGCTCATTCAGTTTGTCCACAGCTTTCTTCAAGCGCAGACATTGCTCCTTCAGAAGACGATTTGTAGCAGCGTAGTAACCATCCACATCTTGTGGTGTTAGTAGACTCAATGTCTCAAAGGAAGCAAAGCCATCTTCCTTGAGTGTTTTGAGGGTCTCCAGAGTGAGCTTTTCTTTCTCTGCCCATCGTTCAATTTCTGGAAAGACATGAAATGTTCTGAGGAATGTCGAGGCTCACGGAAACAAGTTACAGCTTATTGAAATTGAAATTGGTGTCAAGCAAGGAGACCACTTATCTCTGGTGTTCGCAATTTATCTCAGTGAATACAAATCGTGGTCTAAATGGACTAAGTAAAAATCAGAATTATGTATGTATCATTATTAAATGACTGATTTAAGAAGAGAATAGAGAGTTCCCTCTTTCTTTAGTGTCAACAAAAATTAGTGACCAACATAAAATCTTATCCTGTCCCAGATTCTGAGCACATGTGTTTATAAACTTTTATTAAATACACCTTACTTGATGAAATCTTGTATCTTGAATAAGCAAACTTCTAATGACAATCATCTAATCTTTATTCCCTTCAAAATACAAGTAAATGGTTTGAGGCTTACCATCACAATGATTAGTATAAGTATTTTACAATTAAGTTAGGGTAAAACATGATTAACATGAGAAGTTGATTGTCACTATACCTGTATATTAAGCATTAATTGTCTAAATGTTCACAGGTGTTTTATGACTGTTGCTGTGAAGCATCACTTCTAAGTATTTACCCAAGTTAGAGTTTAATGGCTGTATGTTTCTTTTATGTCAAATTCTATCATTTAACTTGTCTTAATCGGTAATACGTAAAAGCCAGCGTAGAAGAGAAAATCATTCGACAACAACTACGAACATCGCAATCATCATCGTCGTCGTCGTCATCATGATGCTGACATCATCATAATCAAACGTAATCGTCACTGTCTTTTCAATGGTTATTAATGTAAAGATGGTGTGTGTTCCTCACCTGCAGTGTTGTCCATATTTCAGTGGAGACAGTCACCTGCCAGCAGTCTGCTCCCTCTGTGGTGTGGTCCTCAAGCCCAAGTGCGGGATGCTGGGAACAGACCAACGGACCAGCCGCTGGTGACTCAGTGGGGAAAAAAGGGCAAAACCGTTTCTCGAAAATTTGAGTTATTTTTAGAACTGATCATTGCTGCTGGGTTTTTTTCACCTCGTGAGGAAATGTCCAGAGATGTTAATGGGACTGGAACGGGCTGCCTCACTCGCATACGCTTGTCAGTAGACATAAACAAGAAGAGAGTAGATGACAGGTGTGGCAGGAGATGTCAGCAGGGATACAAACATCAGCTGTACATTTATACATTTAGTCAGCAAGTCTCGCTGTTGGAAGGGGAAGTAGGTCGCATTTAATTACCCGGCTCCATAGGATGCATGATGGTTGGGGATGTCAGGGCTACGCAGCACTCGTCTAAATGTTTAGAGTTGTCACGTGATTCATTTGCAGCACGTGAGGTATTAAAAAAGCAAAAACAAACTATAGTACAGGGGTAGATGAAAAGGAGAGGAGTAGAAACAGAGGGAAGGTCCTGCAACTCTCAAGTTATTACTTTTTTACTTGATGGATGTTATTGTCGCTATTGTTGAATGCATTGTTAGATTTCTTGTTTTTATAACCTTTGTCACCGCCATGCTGGGTAAATGAAACTGGAGGAGTGGAATTAGGGTGTAGCGTCTCTTTCTCTCCCACATTTGTCCCATAAGTTCTCGTCTTTCCATTTTTCTTATGTAACAGATCCCGCTGACCAACCCTTATACTAGGATATGTATGATAATGTTTTTTCTCTCTCTCCTTAATATCCACCCTTCTTTCTCTCTCTTATTGCCAGTCTCTTGTCTTCTTTTCACAGTTCAGATACACACACAGTCTACAGTTCAAGCTAACCTTCAATGCCCCCAAATTCAACTCTTACTTTCTGTTTCTTACTGTGTTTGCAGTGGGTCTGACAAGACCTTTGTGTTGTGTTGGACATGAAGCAGACTACGAGGAAGGTGAACTGTAACAGGAAGAACTCGATGAAAGGTCAGCTCACAACATGTCGCCAGATAAGTTTTAATGTTTCTAATGAATGTAACCCAGCTTCCGACTGACTGATGTCTAAAGGGTCCCTGTAAGTACTTTCGGAAAACACTTATTGTTTATCACAACTGGCTTCCAAACAAGACCGACGACAATGACTCATGCAGTCCGAAGGAGAGAGAGGGGAGAGAATCCGTGGTTGACGCGGAGACAGCAACAAAAGTTATAAAACATTATAAAACATGTTAGTTTTTGTAACCAAGGTACAAAACCTCAGAAGCTCTGTCATAGCCACGTGAATAAGATTGAGTGGAGGGTGACTAAGCTCAGACATCGACACTGGTTGTAACTCGACTAACATTTGTATCTGACATGTGATCTTACAGCGAACGACGTTCACATTCTTGCCTCTAGGTATCTTTACTGAGTGGTTCCTATGCCACTGATGTGTGTGTGTGTGAGAGAGAGAGGCAGAGAGTTAAATTCTCGTCCCACCTTTCATTGCGCAGGTACACACAGCAGGTAAAAATAAAGCCACCGACAGCGTCAACGACCATAAAGACCAGGTCAAAGGTGATTCTGAATCATTCCGGAGTTGTTTCAAAGATTTTCAGACTTTTGAATCTCTTTCAGTAGAAGCGTAATTATATTAATTTAAAGCATAGATAAAAAGTTAAACACTTCGTTAGTAAACCTTTCCTGTAGGTTAAAAAACAAAAAAAAACAATCACGAGATACAAATATAAGCCAATAAGACTTTATTTTCTCAAATCCCAATTCCCCAATTCTTAAAAACTACTAATTCACACATACACGTTTGAGTGGGTTAAGTCTTACAATTTTTTCCGGAAAGAAGTAAACGATAGTTTGAAAGTCGTCCTCTTATGTGCTCTTGTATTAGTGAACTCATGAATTACTTTTGTTGCTCAGGGGAGACTACTGCAAGTAAGGTATTAAAGCTCGGTACACCTTGGGTTTTACTCTACCTTTCTTTCAGTCTGGTTTAATTTTCATCTGATCAGCTAAGCCTACTGTTATTCATTCTTTTTTCTTTTTTGTTGTCGACATCTGTAGTTGTGTCTGTCAGAATTTTTTAAACACAAAAACTAAGTGATTATCTGAGAAGTATCAGACGCAAAGGTAACCACTGTCAAAGATAACACTCGCTAGTTGATGAAGGTGGTGTGTAGATATTTTTCCCTCTACACAGAAGACTTACAGAATACTACAACCACCTGTGTCTTTGGCAGACACACTGGCCACCTTGTCCTTCAGGCTCCTCAGCTCCTTCTCTTGCATCTCCAGAAGTCTGCGGTTCGCATCCCGCTCGGAGTCAAAGCTGACTCCTTTTGGTTGAGCAGCCTTTGTGTTTCTTCGTTTCGTTTCTCAATCAACTCTAATTCTCTTCTCCTGTCTTCCTCCATTTGTCTCCGGAACTCTTCCCGCTCCTGTTTCATCCTATCCCGCAGTTTTCTCTCTTCCTCCCTCTGTCTCTCTGCTCCGAGTTTCTGCTCGTTAATTATTTTTTGCAACTCGGCCATTTTTCTTTCTCTTTCTTTTTCTGCTTTTTTCATCATTTTTTCTCTTTCAGCCTCCATTTTCTCGAACTTTTTCTTTTCTTTTTCCGCTTCTTCTCTCGCTCTGCTCGTTTTGTCCTCCAGTTCTTTCACATATTTCTTCTTCTTAAGCTCCGCTTCCTCCACCTTCTGCAGTCTTCTCTCAAGTTCCTTCTCGATCTTCTCGCCGACCTCTCCGTACTTGGGGCATGTGTAGGGTTTGCCGCCATGCGCCTCCCTCAGTCTGCTCACCATCTGCAGCAGACGGTCCACCTGAGGTTGTTTGTCCTCAGTGGTGTTGTCGAACACCAGGTAGCGCTGGCCGCACTCATTCAGTGCAGTCCGCAGGTTGTCCGGTGCAGTGTCGAGGACCGCCTGGATGGTCTTCCCCTGTCGAGCCAAGTCGTCACCTCGCGTGAAAATGATGATGATGTACTGAGTGACCCTGTCGTCCAACAGACTTTTGACCCTTTCGTACACACCCTGGTCTTCCTCCGTGTAGCGACCAATCGCAATGACGTATAAAATGGCCGTGGGACCCGGATGCATGCATGCCACAGCCTGAACAACTTCCGCAGCGACATCTTCTGGTGATCTCTTTGTGTCACAGAGTCCTGGGGAGTCGGTGATCTGTAAGACAACACGATCATAATGAAACTGGTTGTTCAATAAACAAAAAGTCTGAAAGACGATGGGGGCAGCCGACAGTCGGGTGGTTAGAGCGTCTATACCCGACACATGACTTCTCTGTCAACCATGATTGCTAAACCTGATTGCTCTAATTATGATAATATGGCACGACTGTAGAATGCACAGTAAAGTAAGACAGATAAATGACTATAGAGCCGATAAAGTGGATGATGGTGTTTCAATCATTGTTATCAGTGAAAGCAAAGCAGTCCAAGTCAGTGTCTGCCATACGTTGATTACCTCGATGACAACACCATTGCGTTCGATCCTCTGATGTGCGCACCTGCTGGTCACCGAGCTAAAGCAGACTTCATTATGAAAGAGTTCCTGTCCCAGAATAGTGTTTCCGGTTGTGCTCTTGCCACAGCCAGTCTTGCCCACCAGGAAGAATCGCAGACTGTTACTTGCCGAGCCTCGCAGACTGTCATTGAGACAGGGATTCTGCCATCCATGATGGTCTGTAAAGTATTAATGTTCACAGTCAAATACAAGTAAATTAATATTGTGAGGCAGTGGCACTCTGTCTACTCTGTGAACTAATATGAATAATTTATTTTTGAAACCTGTGTCCTTTCTTTTATCTTATAAAGAACTGGTAGGAAAGATATTTTACGTTATTCATTTTTTACAACTGCTGTTACTCGTTGTAAGAAATTGACCTATACAAAAAATAATAATAATGGTGCGTGTTCTGACATACCTCTGTCCCCAAATGGAATACTCTGGAACCGATCTCTCGGTCCTTCCTCGCCCACTTGCAGCTGTCGGATCGCTCGCTGCAGTTTCCCCATCTGTTCATCCTCCCAGAAGCCTGCGCCCACAGCCAGCAGATTGACATCATCGGGGCTGAGAGAATACAGCTCGTCGACATTGTCTATTCCCTGCAGCCTCAAGAGACGGAGTGTTCTGGGGGACAGACTGTTCGATGAACCCCACGTGTCGATTGAACGATCTGGAAGGAAAACACACTTAGTTCCAAAGATTGGCGGTTGTGAATCGCGCTTATTATATCTGGAATTTGATGTATTGCCTATCTTTAAGTCTTTGTTGTTGCGGTTCTATGCTCCCCGAGGAGTAAAATGGAATAAACTAAACTTATGTCTCAGTGGAGTAACTAAGACTAAAAATAGAAAAACCTTTCTTGATATGAACTCGGTCATAACAAGAAATGAAATTTGTATCTCATTAACTACTAAATAAACAAAATAATATGTACTAAGTTTACAGTTCCATGAATCGAATCTGTCTTAAACGAGGGTCTTTCGTTTAAATCGGTGTCCTATGGCGACATCCAATCAGAGTTTAGAAGTTTTCTTAGTGACGTGTGCAAAACAAGAAAGGGGTGTGAGAATATTTGAGTGGCTTGTACACTAAAGTTATGATTGCTGTGGAATGAGAGCTGAACCTTTTGTTTGCTTAATCTTGATGTCTTCTTACCATCGGGATATGAAAGACGTGAGGAAGGTGAGGTGTCTGGACGGTAAGAGTGATTTGGAGAGTTGGACGGGAAAAGATGTTCTTCACTTTCCGTTGTTAATTCGTCCACAGATTGCCGCAGGAGCCGGCACTGTCCCCGGGGTAGCAGCTCGGACAGCTCCAGGATGCCGATGTCCAGGTGGATCAAATCCTGAACAGAGCTCACGCCCTGCACGGCGAGCACCTTTAGTGTCCGAGTCGTAATTCCCTTGACACGGGCCCACTCCCGCAGCTCATCGTCTGATGAAGACCAACATTCAGCAAAGTTATATTGTCTTTCAGGACATCAGTGGCAAGTAAATGTTAGACACTCAGTGTTGGCTTTCTTAGAAAAGTAATATTTTTGAATACATTTGTTATTTTCATTTTGTTTAGTAGACTTCTACAACTGTTCCTGAACTTTCATTTACTTTTCATCCTTTAATTAAAGAATGATGATGAACTGACCTAGATGGGAGTAATAGAACACAAACTTTTGGACACGATACACAATTTTTCAAGAAGTCGCTCTCTTTTCTGATAAGAAGAGAATTTCAGGTCAGACATTGTTGTCGCTTGTAACATTAGGAAAGTACGTCAACAAAAACGATTTTTCTGCTGCTCGATGCTGGTCTGCCTCCTATCCATGCAGCAGTACAGGTAATATTCATGTTAATTTTCCCTAGTAAAGCTAAAGAAGCATCGACCAGGGTCTGTATCTTAGTGAAAATACCAGAAAATATCTACACCCGAGCTGTATTTTCACCTGTAGTTCAAACTGCGCATTGGTATTCCGTCTGCTTCAATCCACTGCACTTTACCGCTATCTATGTTAGTGTTTACTGTTACTTTCCGTACTTTTTATTTATTTGGCGGTGTGTCTATGAGTTTCCTGAAAATGCATGAAAATATTCATAAAGGAATCGTGTTGTTGTGCATCTCTATGCGTATAAGTGTATGTGTGCGCGTACTCACTCTCTAGGATGTGTTTATTTGTGTGCGTGTGTGTTTGTGTGTGTTTATGGGAGAGAGCGAGAGAGAGAACTAGAGAGATAGCAGGTCACATAAAACAGCGAGGTCTACACTATATCGAGGTAAATGAATTAGATTATCACTAAATCGCAAGGTCCACACTAATCTACCGTCGAGGTATAAAAATCACTCTGGAGAGGATACATATCTACATTTTTTTGTGTGTGTTTGTTGTACCGACTCTATCTGATCAGTTTCATTTCTGATAAAATGAATAAAACAGTTTTCACCTGTAGATATGTACAGGTACTCATACATCAGCGAGTTCATCAACCTTGTTTTCTAACCACAGCCACATGAATCAATGAAAGAAATTAGCAAACCGCAAAAGTGATTGCTTAAAAATTAGAATAATTATATATGATTAAGAATAATTATGCACTATATTCTCACCATAGTTAATACATAAAAGATAGTGACATCAAACACTATACACACCTTGTGACAGAGCCATGGCAGCTTGTAAACTTGCTTTGTGACTTCAACTTAAAAATAGCGCAGTTTTGGAGAAACGGGAATTGCCGATGTCTATATTTAGCTTCTAGTAGCGTTTCCGGAGAAAGAGTTTTGTATACCATGAGTAGAATCCTTCTGTTACAGCAGACTACTCCCAGTAGTGTGGCAGATGACCTGATCACCAAGACGAAGACATCGCAGACTGTTGGCAAGTCGCTGCTTGGTCGAAGTCATGGAAGACAAGGACGGTAAGTCAGTTGTACTGTAGCCTCAGGCTAAGTTATACAGAAGTTGTTTGTTTATTTTGTGACTTTTTCTACAGTGAGACTCGTCAGTAACAAGCGAGACTGTCATTGTAGATACAAGTGTGTATGTTCAAACATTTGGCTGGTGATACAGGACTAAAGATCTCGTTATCGTTATCGTTGTCGTTATCTGGATGACACCGTTGACCGCCTGCCACACAATGATGAAGGTGAACCACACACGATTCTGGAAACTGTTGGGTCGTGTGACGTGGATAATGGAAGTCTGCCAACAACTACTACAGTTGGTAGAAGGACTTAGACCGCTGACATCATATCGTGTTCTATGTTTTCAGAAAAGTCATGAAAATATCAATTACTGAGGAGGCGAAGATCAAAATAACCTTTAGCAACTAAATATTTTGTTATTAAATTTATTAGAATAATGTTTATCAATTTTGGATTTCCATTTCTAATAATTCAGCTTTACTTGTAAAGCGCTTTTTTACATTTATACATACAAATGGTATTTATATATACACACGTGTGTACGCGTGTTCTGTGCTTTCGTGTGTGTGTGTGAATATCTTAAAGAAGCACGAAGAATTCATCGATAATCTTATAACCAGGTGTGTGAGTGGATTGTGTAGAATATTCTACGTCAAGGGAATTCCCATATTTAGCTCTACTGACAGATGAAACATCTGATGTCGGGACGAGATATTTAAAGAGTCCACAGTCTATGTCATTATCATGACCTGTAGGTGTGACAGACAGACATTGTGTGCACGTGCAGTTTGCTTGTGAAATCTGTTTGGTGATTACACATAAATTTATTTACAATACTCAACATTAGAAGAAGTATTAGTGAGAGCTGTAATAAGGATAAGAAATGAGGCTGAAGATTTATATTACACAGTACTCAGGAGCTCCATCCTCTTACATATTGTTGTTCATTCTGGTGTATTATCTCATTTCTATCGTTCCTTTTAAACTTCTTTCTATCACATTAGTACTTACAAAAGGTTACACGAACGAAAGACAAGTTTCCCCTGATAATCACGTGATATGTCTGACAGACAAGGTGCTGGAGGCGTGGGCGGAGAGCTCTGACGTCACGCCACAGACCCTCAGGTTCCTCAAGGACGAGGGCTTCACCTCCATGCGGATGTTGAGTCGTCTGACACCGGATGAGATTGACAAAGCCTTCCAGGGACCCCGGCTGTTGCCACTGGCCCAATGTCTGGCACTGAAAGAAGCTGTGAAAAAACTGACAGGGGAGACTGCTGCCCCAGCTCCTGCCCCCTCACCTGCCCAGCTCCTGCCCCCTCACCTGCCCCCGCACCTGCCTTTGCACCTGCCTTTGCACCTGTAGCACCTGGCAGACGTGAACAAGAAAATCTGGTTGGTTGCCGTCCTGAAGAATTCCAGGTGTTTACCACGCGAGGTATGGTGGAGGGCAAAGGGCAGTAACTTGATAATGATAATTTAAGTAGAGCAACCCTTTACAGACACTCCCTGTACCTAACACTGTTATGTGCAGACACATTGTTTTAAGAAGGACATAACATTTCTAAAGTTTAGAATTAAATTGGTCAATGTAGTTTGAGACAGCTGCTTTAGTTCATTATTACAATTTAAAAATTAATTTCACTGTAAGTTTAGTGAAACATTTGTAATGATTCAGATGCTGGTCCCGGCCGGCAGACAGGAAATGACGGATCCCTGGAGGGAAATGTACCCACTGTAAGTCCACAAAGGCAACAAAGAGAGTCATTTCCATGGAGACCAGAAGAGATGGCAGCAGAGAGGCCATCCCAGACAGTCGATGACTGGCATCCTCAACCACAGTTCCCCAGTGAACAGCACGTGACGCAAGGTTACCATGGTTACCAAGTGGTGCAGCGAGAACAGTACCAAGGGGCATCAGCGCCTGCCCACACCTACATTAGACCACAGAAAGAACTACATGCAGGTAGCGACAGGTACCCGTACCCTGAGCCACAGGCTGGAGTGAAGACCTCGGCACCTCAAGCAGACTACAGACAACAGGTTCACACCGCATCGCCATGGGACAGACAAGGGTTTGGAGGTGAGGCCAATCAGTACTTCAGATGGTTTGCAAATATTTTATGAAGAGACTTTTACTTTGAACAAGTGAGCTAACCGATCTGATGCAGATGGTGTAAAGCTTTCCCCATAGATAAATTAAATATTAAACATAAGTTATTGGGAGAAAATATACAGATTTTAAGTATTGGTCTGCGTCTTAGGATAAACATATTTTACAATCGGTTCATTAGGTTAAACATATCTGCTTCGACTTGCAAATATTTAAGCTAGTGCAAAAGATCATGAAAATAGTTTGCTTAATGCGACAAATAATCTGTGTTGACAATAATATTGTCAAAATAATATTGTTTTTGCATGTGTTCTGTGTTGAAATGACAAACATCACATACAGTGTTCACATCACATATTGTTTAAATATAGGTGCACTACCTATATGTGCAGGTGAGACTTTTCGCTTCCTGCTGGTGGGCAAAACTGGAGCAGGTAAAAGTACCACGGGCAACACCATCCTCGGGGACAACCATTTCACCTCCGACATCAGGTTTGACTCCGTCACCGGAGACTGTCAGCTCAAGCGCAGCACTCGCAATGGAGTGATGATTGAGGTAATTAGACAGGGAATGACCACTCAGACTGTTAGTAATTACCACAAATAATCATTGATACATCACAGCTGCTGCTGCTGTTACTAGTGTCCTCTCTGAAATAAATCATATAGCACCCAGTCGTCAGAAAACAGAAGTTGTGATCCTAATTACAGAGCTTAAGAGTCCCCTCCACTCTGTGGGACTAGTGGTGCTTCTATGAGTCTTCTTTCAGACCAAGAGCTAGCAGTTAAAATGTATAACTTTGCTTATTCTATTTTTTCTTATAAATAAAGATAAAGATTTGTGTGTGTCTCTCTCAAACACACGCACACACGACCTTCGGTGATTACTCGGATTGAAATGAGCCTTAAATTAAATGTAAGGTGTCATTATTATTCATGACAGATCATGGACTCGCCAGGTCTGTTCGACACCCGTAACACCCACGAGGTGATCTCCACCGCCATTGTCCAGGCTGTGGCCTGCATGCATCCGGGTCCTCACGCTTTCCTGTACGTCATCAAGATCGGACGGTTTACGAAGGAAGACGAGGGTGTGTACAACCGACTCACTGCACTGTTTGACCAACAGTTACAGAACTACTCCATGGTGGTCTTCACTGGAGGAGATGACCTTCTGCGCACAGGTGCGTCCATCGAGGAGAAGATCGCGAAGGCACCGGAAAACTTGAGAAAGCTTCTTAAGGCCTTCAGGAACAGGTACGTTGTATTCAACAACATGGCGGCCAACAAGCAGCCTCAGGTGGACTTGTTTCTACAGAAAGTTCGAGAAATGGTTGCTGAAAACGGCGGTGCACCTTATAGCTGTCCCAAGTACATGCAGGTCGGCGAAGGAATGGAGGAGGAAGTGGCTCGAAGAGTGGCGGAGGTGGAGAAGCAGGACCTCAAGAAGAAGCGGTTTGTCCAGGAGCTTGAGATCAAAACAGAACAGGCGAAAGAGGCTGTGGCGAGAGAGAAGGAAGACCTTAAGAAGAGAGAAGAAGCCCGAAAGCAGGAGATGAAGGAAGAGGAGGAGATGAGGAGGGCGCAGTTTGAGAGTCTGAAACAGCAGCTGGAGCAACAACAGATGAGTGAGGAGAAGAGAAGGCAGGAGACAGAAGCATTCCTGAGGAAACTTGAAGAAGAAAAACGAGAACAGATGAGACAGATGGAAGAAGACAGAAAACGGGAGCAAAAGAGGCTCCAAAAGAAAGAGAAAGAAATGCAAGAGGCGATGTCAAAGATGATTGAGGAGCAGAGGAAACAGCAAGAAGAAAGGATGAGAGCCCACGAAATGGAGATGAGAAGACTAAAGGACAGAATCGCAGACAATAAAGAACCAAGTTTCGTAGACAAAATTAAAAGCGGCGTGAACAACTTCGTGAACATGGTGATTGACGGAATCGCTTCATTTTTTTGAAGTAGTGTTGCAGTTTTTTGTTTCTTTCTTAGTTTTTTTTAATCAGGATTTGCTTAAACGTTTGGCTAATTCTGCAGCACTTTAGTTTGCTCACCGCACTGGTTGATTACAAATATAATATGACTATAGAAAGATGATACGATGCTTTTTCTGGATAAATGAAATGTGCCAGAAATATGTTTATTAATATGGTAACTGATGAAGTCTCTACTTTTATTCATTTCTGTCGTCGTTGAAAAGATGTTTGGGACTGTTAGATTATGTCCCTTTTAAGATTTCCTTAAGCTTTTTATGATACATTACTGTAATATACTTATGTTATATTTTCTTGGTTGATTTTTACATTTAATAAGTGAATACTTTCAACGCATAGAACCACGGCTGCATGACAGAATATACATTAATACTATTTTGACAGAAGTTTTTAGATTTAAATATATCATTAACGGTGTTTTATTTTGAATCGCTACACAACATTGCAATACTACTGTGACAGTGACCCTAACAGAGTCTGACAGAGTAAACAAAATACGAAAAATCAAGTAATTTTCATTTAACATTTAATTTAAATTTAATTTAATTTAGTTATACAGAGGGCAGCGTTGTACTTAAAAAGCTGTGATAAAGATTACATTAAATCGTAAAGGGGAAGAACTGTGCATGAATTTGGAAGAACTTGTTCAAATGACATCAGTAAGGTCGCTTACATACGGGAACTTCTGGTTTGGAAAAGGTTTACACAAGACAAAATAAAAGAAACTATGAAGATAATGAAATAAATTCGGATTTAAAAATGTTCGATGTGTTGACCTCCGAAAGCTTAACCTGGTGGTAGATATACCCGACTACAGAAGGTTAGGCATAAGAACACCAGCTGCTGCTCATCAACAGCATGGTGATATTGAGGAAGATAAGATGAGGTTTGGCTCCATCTCCCAAATTGTGTCCTACAAACAGTGAACAAGTTTTGTTCAGTACACCTTTGGCTAAGAGATGGTGAGAATTTATGCCTTTTACTTTATTATGTTTAATTATTTAAAGTTTTCTTGCAGACTTGTCAGGGCGCCTTTAGTGATTTTGTGTAATGAGTTGAGTAACTGGTTACTCGAAAGGCCTTGTGACTCATCTTTAAAACTCTGACTTCAAAAGGCCTACATATTTCTGTTTTAAAGTTGGCTTTAAAATGTCTCTACGGAACTGTCAGCTTATAGCTTAGATTTAGACACCTATGTCCAGTTTGACAAGAAATCAGCTCACCCCTTTCTATCATTGTTTGAACTGCATCTACCATCCATCAATCTATCCCCATCCGTCCGTCTATCCATACTACAACGAGTATCTAATTTGTACCGTTGTTTATATTTTAGTGTAGGTACTAACCTAACGGCAGTGTGCACTGTTGGTGATCTGTTTTTATCGTAAGGTCTGAGCCGATTTAAATAGGACCAAACACACTTCAGGCTCTTTTGACTTCTCAAGAATTCAGCGGAGCAGGAAATAAGAGTTTCTCGAGAACTCAGCTATTTTTAGAAACGACGACGATCTGCGTACTCCTAGAATAATGATAACCTTTGACACACCGCCTGCTGCACACCTGTAAAGGATGCTGTTATATTCTCTCTTTTTTATTTTCTCTATTTTTTTCCCCTCTCTTCTTCATCTCTTTCTTTTGTTATTTTGTGAAGATCTCCTTTGTCAGTTCTAAATTCTTTTTAGAGTAAATTTCTGTAAAGTCATGCAAACGACTGACTTTGTGCTGAAATTCTTCGTCTTGGGGATAAGTTTAACTTTACAGTGTAGGAGATCAAGTCTGAAAACAGCTTGTATCTTCGAGGGGAACTAAATCACTTTATTCTTTCAGAGTAATAATATTACTAGATATAGTGTATCTGCTCTCAACACATACCTAGACATGGATAACAATAGTGTTGGTTCAAGTCCTATTAAATGTCCTCACTTCCCTTGCTACTTTATTTTTTTCGGACTGATATCCAGTACTTTTCTGTAACAAATAAGTCGTGACAAATTTTTATTTTTAGGAGAATAGCTTGTCCATACCAGAAAAAAAATTTGTAAGTGAAGTGAAGGGAGATGACCCGCGCTTGAAGCTAAGAGACAGCTTATGTCCCTTTATGAGAGTGACAAAGTGAACGACGCCTTCTATTATCAGTGGCTAATTTCATGTTCATTGAAAAAAAAACATTAGCTACTGCATGACCTTAACAGTCTTGTGGCAATCTTGACGTGCCATTGCACAGTTTGTTACTGTTCGTAAAGCAAATAACTAAAATGATTTAACTCAAATTTAATTTTTAAATCAATAATCTGAGGGAAAATAACGAAAACCGTCAAGGAAACTGACTTTTATTTAATATTAGATTATTTATTTATTTTTCGTATTTTTAAACGCATTTCAGTGATAATGAAATTAGAAAACTGAGAACAATAAAATAGAACTAAGATTAAATAATGATCATAGAGATAAGTAGGTGAAAACAAGCTTCACATAAAGTTTATTAGTGTAACGGGTATATTTAGAAATAACTCTTTGTACGTGGAATCTTACAGCATCCATTCTTCTTAGCATCATGAGATTTGCGTCTTAATATTTTTCAATCTGTACATGGTATATTATACAAAATATCTATTATAATTTCTTTTCCATAAATCTGTAATTTTCAAGACATAAGTCTTGGAAAGATGCTCCTGAGTTAGCTCCAGTTGAATTTAGAATGTGACTGAGAGTTAAAAACTTGCCTTAACAAGTTATTCAAAAACGAGAGTGATTCTGAGTCCGAAAAGACGTTCATGTTCTCTACATTAATTACATCTGCAGCTATACACTAAATCCTCATCTACATCTGCAGCAAATTGTCCTGCATATAAATGTATGTGCAACAATGATTATAACCAACTTTATTAGTTCCAATCGCAATTTAAACATGGAAAAGTATGTAGCACATTCATATGCAAAAAAACTATGTCAATTACCAAAAAAAAATGAAAAAGTAAATCACACTGAAATTCTGGTTCCAGTGTCAATATAGAAATATATTTAAAACAACAACCAAACAAAACAAACAAAAATGAAAAAGAAAAGACAAAAAACACAACAAAACAAAAAACAAAACAAAGAAAAATAGAATCGCATTAGTCACCACCGAAATCAGAAGCCAGTTCTGTCATCAAAGTACACACGCCTTCGATAAGCTGTACAAAAGGTGTCATCACATAGTCCAAGAAAGAAGGTTCTTGTCCGTCTACGATCCTTTCCCTCAGCGCAGTCATCTCCTCGTCGTGAGCTCGCGCCATTTCTTCTCGAAGTTTCCTCTCCTCTTCCATCCTGCTTTCTATCATTGTGTTCATTTCTTCTTCCTTCCCGTTAAGGTTCTCTTGCTCCCATTTTCTTTCTTCTTCCATCTCTCTCATCTGTTGCCGCCTGTCTTCCTCAAGTTTCTTCAAGAATGCTTCTGTTTTTTGCCGTCTCCTCTCCTCACTCATCTGTTGCTGCTCCAGCTGATGTTTGAGACTCTCCAGCTGTGCTGTCCTCTGTGCTTCCAGTTCCTTCATTTCTTTCTGTCGGGCTTGTTCTTTCTTTTCAAACTCTTCCTTCTCTCTCGCCACGGCTTCTTCGGCTTGTTTCGCATTGGCTTCAAGTTCTTGGACATACTGCTTGCTCTGAAGGTGCTGCTTCTCAACCTTCGCCATCTTTTTCCTGACCTCTTCCTCCATGGCTTCCCCGATGTGGAAGTACTTGGGGCAAGTGTAAGGCTTTCCGCCATTAGCAGCCACTAGTTCTCGCACCTTCTGCAGTAGAAGATCTACCTGGGGCTGTTTGTCAGACACCATGTTGTTGAAGACGACATACCTGTTCTGGCAGGCTCTTAACATCCTTTTCAGGCTTTCGGGTGCATTTGCTAGCATGTCTTCCATGTTTTTTTCCGCTTTTAATGCTGTCTCCTCCGGTGAAGACGACGATGGTGTATCTTGCCAGGTCCTTGTCGAAAAGCTCCAGCAGACGATTGTACACGCCCTCCTCCTCTTCCGTGTAACGGCCGATCCTGATGACGTAGAGAATAGCGTGAGGACCCGGATTCATGCCGGCCACAGACTTGACAATGGCGGTGGCTACTGCCTCGTGACCTTTGCGAGTATCAAACAGACCGGGAAAATCAAGGATCTGAAAACAAAATCAAAATTATCCTGAACAAAAAGTGGCACAAGTACTATGAATATTATAGACAGACTATGAAATCCATCCAACCCTCAATTTTGTCCAGCCGTCTGTGGACCTCGCTTGACTCTCGCCACTATAGCTTACCTCAATGTTCGCCCCACTGCGTTGACTTCTCTGCAACTGGCACAAGTCTGTCACCAAGTCAAAGCTGGTTTCGGAATCGTGTTTCCTGTTGTACTCTTGCCGGCCCCTGTTTTGCCCACCAGCAGAAAGCGGAAAGATTCACCTTTGGAAATAAAGTAAGCAGACCTTTGTAAAACACTAAGATTTGTAAGAGACTGACATCGTGCGCTGGACTGAATCATAAAGACTAGCTCTAAATAGGATTAGCACAAGAAATTGAAGAGAAACTCTTTCTTGGACCAGTGTCCGGTGACCAGTTCCGCTCATAATAAAGAGGGACTTTGACTTGTCCGGTGTGCTCTGTTTTGTATATATATATACACACACTCATCAACTTGTATCCTCCATCATGACCTAGTGCTTTACACCATTCCAGATGACCTGCTATGTATCATACATATATGTATATACCTGATGATCTAACCCTTCATTTTTGCCCATGCAAACACATTTTTTTCCTTTTTCTGATTTGTGGTCCTGTGTTGTGAGTAGTGGTCATGCGCTTTGCAGCAGCAGATCGTTCGCTCACAACTGTGGTCCTTTTTTAGCCGTCCGATCGTTTGATTTTAACTTTCCTTTTGGTTTTCTGCAGCTGCTAATGTTTTATTGGTGTACTTTTCTGTAACATTTCGGCGCATTGAGCGTTTCCCAAGGATTCGGATTTTGCGCGTTATAAGTCTCCTTCATCATCATCATATCATTCATGATGACCTAGTGGTGTGTATCATTCTAGATGACCTAATGTTGTGTATCGTTAATGATAACTAACTGCTGTGTATCACTCAAGCAGGATCACATCCCATTATCCTTGCTTTCCTTCTTTCTCACTTTTCTTCCTCCTCTTCCTCCTTTCTCCTTTTTCTCTCTCCTTCCTTGCCTCACATTGTACAGGTGAGTTTGAGACAAGGACGAGAAAATATATGCATATAAAATGACATATTTGCAAAGGTATCGCAGTATGCATTTTGTAAAACGTTAAAATGCATTTTAACGATAAAAAGTTTTATAAAATGAAATGAGGAAATAAAATATGGGATTAGGTTTCTGTTGCAAAATAAGTTCTTCAAAATAAGTGTCGGTTAAAAAAGTAGCTGAATCTGCTTCTTATTCGGAGGCAACAAAGCCCCCGAAAACTGAACCTTTAAATAGAAACAGAAACTTTGATGACAAATCTTAAAAAACAAGGAAATATATTGCGGGTGCCTTTGAAAAAATCTATCTGTACAGATACAAAGACAATACTGTGTAATAGTAACATACATTTGAGAATGTTCATGTTATTGAGGAATACTAGACTTCTATTTATCGCTTCTTTAATGTTATACTATATATATATAGTGCATGACAGACACCAGCTACAGGTTTACCTTATTCTTAATCGTGTCATAAGATTGTGTTGCAATTATAAATAATACAGAACTAAGACAATATTCAAACCTTCACTATCGTAAACTCTGGGGCAGGAGTCCATAGATTTGGTAGGGGGTATGATTTCTGTCACCGGTTCAACACACCGTCAAGACCCCCACCAAATCACGTCGACATTTATCGCGTGCTATCATACTAAATTGCTTATTAATTAACAATTTTAATTAGTTCGAGCCTCCAAGCACACATAACCGCAATGACAACACGAGGCAATTTAGTGTATTAAAAAGAACGTTTATTATTATTACCAAATGACAAAAAGGGAATATACATGAACAGGTAAATTTGCAATTGAGTTGTTTCCCTACTCAGCTAGTTCCTTAGGTTATCCCGTTTACATAATCTACACTCCCTAATCCTAATCTAGATAGCTAGTGAGTCACATCTATCATTAAAATTAACTGTCACGCTCACACACTGCACAAACACTCTTCTCGTACTATTCTCATGCACACGCCACTTAGCTCAGTTCAAGCTTTTGCTGTGTGGAGTTCTAGTCCCTGCAGGACACACACACAACTGTCACTTGTACTGCCCAATGGCTAGCGCCGTATGGAGAAGTCTCTCGTCGCGCCGCAGAAGAAATATTGTTCTGAGACTTCGGTGTTCTGTTGACCGGTATGCGACGAGAGGAGCACGAGGAAGGTGCACCTCGAACGGTCGCCAGTAGGCCTGACGAACTTCGCATGGAACACAGCACCGATCCCGGTGTCCAGAGCGACTTGCCCATTACGTGGTTATCAGGTCGGACGAAGTTGCTCTTCCACACGCACCGGTACGACTGTGTGGCTTAATTCACTTTCTAGGGTGATGTCCTTTTTTCTCAGTGTTTTTTTTTTGCCTGAAGCTTGATGGAAGGACATGTTCTAGCGAAGACTTGAGAATCACTGATGTCTTCTCCCTAGAAGTTTTAGCGTAAAAGCCGCAGTTTGTCGTCCAGATCTTTCTGTGGCTACATACGTTCTATTGGCCAGTCACACCACATGACACACCACAACCAATCACGCCTCACAGCCAACACAAGCCTAAGCTCCCATCCGCACCCGCGTAAATGACGTAATTTCTAGAGAGAAGTTACGTCATTTCTAGATCAAAAACAGATGTGCAAACACACACTACAGCCCTACCCCCACTCTTTCGTGACAAGCTGAAGTGTTTGCTTGAGGATTAGATGTTTAAGAATAATTATGCACTATATTCTCACCATAGTTAATACATAAAAGATAGTGACATCAAACACTATACACACCTTGTGACAGAGCCATGGCAGCTTGTAAACTTGCTTTGTGACTTCAACTTAAAAATAGCGCAGGTTGCGACAAACGGGAATTGCCGATGTCTATATTTAGCTTCTAGTAGCGTTTCCGGAGAAAGAGTTTTGTACACCATGAGTAGAATGCTTCCGTTACAGCAGACTACTCCTAGTAGTGTGGCAGATGACCTGATCACCAAGACGAAGACATCACAGACTGTTGGCAAGTCGCTGCTTGGTCGAAGTCATGCAAGACAAGGACGGTAAGTCAGTTGTACTGTAGCCTCAGAATAAGTTGTATAGGAGTTGTTTATTTATTTGTGACTTTTTTCTACAATGATAAATCGTCAGTAACAAGCGAGACTGTCAGTGTAGATACAAGTGTCTATGTTCAAACATTTGGCTGATGATACGGGACTAAAGATATCGTTGTCGTTATCTGGACGACAGTTGACCCACCTGCCACACAATGATGACGGTGAAACCACAGACGATTGTGGAAACTGTTGGGTCGTGTGACGTAGATAATGGAAGTCTGCCAACAACCACCACAGTTGGCAGAAGGACTTAGATCGCTGACATCATATCATCTTCTACGTTTTCAGAAAACATTAAATTATCAAATACTGAGGAGGCGAAAATCAAAATGAAATTTACTAACGAAATATTTTGTTACTAAATTTATTACTAAAATATTTATTATTTTCTGATTACCACTTCTAATAATACAGCTTTACTTGTAAAGCGCATTTTATTTTACATTCAGACATATAATCGATATATTTATATGCACACGTGGGCACGCGTGCTGCGTGCTTTCGTGTTTGTGTGTGTGTGTGAATACCTTCGCCGTGTTAAAATGCGTAAGGAGCACGAAGAATTCATCGATAATCTTATAACCAGGTTTCACAAAAATTAAATCACAGTATGTCTTGTTTGAATGCTCCATTACAAATACCGTACAACCTATCTCTAACCAATAAATATGCAATTTCTGAGTTCATTGTGTTTCAATTTCTAGTAACTTTTTTACTTTATTTATGAAATATTAAACACTAATCTTTAAACATATATCGATATGAATACGTTTCCACACGTCGATGTATGAGGTGATTAGACATGACATGACCTGTTTCATCGTATACGTTATTTGAAGAAAAAGCCGTTTAAAAAAACCTCAGACG
Source organism: Pomacea canaliculata (assembly GCF_003073045.1). Taxonomy (NCBI): domain Eukaryota; kingdom Metazoa; phylum Mollusca; class Gastropoda; order Architaenioglossa; family Ampullariidae; genus Pomacea; species Pomacea canaliculata. Next base: position 40,700,541 of record NC_037592.1, on the reverse strand, counting down.
ATGCAATTGTGAGTGGCTCATGTTAGTCATGTAGAATATTCTGTCAAGGGAAATGCCCGCCTATAACACCACTGACATGAAACATCTGATGTCAGGATGTTTAAGGAGTCCACAGTCCATGTTATTATCATTACCTGTAGGTGTGACAGACCAGACATTGTGTGCACGTGCAGTTTGCTTATTAAATCTGTTTGGTGATTACACATAACTTAGAGAGTCCAGTCAAACAACGGAAATATTTATTATCATTTATTTATTTACAATACTCAACACTAGAAGAAGTATTGATGGGAGCTGTAATGAGGATGAGAAATCAGGCTGAAGATTTGTATTGCACTCCTGTACACAGTACTCAGGGGTTTAAATCCTGTTACATCTTGTTTTTCATTTTGGTGTATTATTTTATTTTTCTCGTTTCCTATTATGTTAAACTTCTTTCTATCACAATTGTACTTACAAAAAGTTACACTAACGAAAGACAAGTTTCCCCTGATAATCACGTGATGTGTCTGACAGACAAGGTTCTGGAGGCGTGGGCGGAGAGCTCTGACGTCACGCCACAGACCCTCAGGTTCCTCAAGGACGAGGGCTTCACTTCCATGCGGATGTTGAGTCGTCTGACACCGGAGGAGATTGACAAAGCCTTCCAGGGACCCCGGCTGTTGCCACTGGACCAATGTCTGGCACTGAAAGATGCTGTGAAAAAACTGACAGGGGAGACTGCTGCCACAGCTCCTGCCCCCTCACCTGCCCCTGCACCTGTACCTGCACCTGCACTTGCA